>NC_073273.2:22918030-23221060 GCF_029289425.2 Pan paniscus | reverse complement strand
CATGAAAAACATGGATTTTTGTTTACGTTTTCTAGTGAGACAAAGTTACCAATACTTATATCTATTTAGGACAATTTTTACAAACCCAAAGTTCTAATCTGTCTTTTCTTTGAAGTTTCATATTTCAGTCTAGGTATGTAATGGAATTGGCTGGGATCATTCTTTGATTTCACTGTTATTTGTGAGTTTCTGATATGCTTTTAGGAATGTATAGAGTTTCAAGCTTGCTTTCTTCTTCTTCATCTACCTTTGGACCTGTATATGCGATGTCTGCAATAATGTGCAGTGCTATCTGACATACGGCTGCTGAAAGATACAAGCATATATACAATTCTTTGTTTCAGTGAATCTTTAGGAACAGACAAGTAACCTGAGACATAATTATGGTATGAATGTAAGCAAGCAGTTTATCATAGAGGTACAATAAGGGTGAAAATAAATGTAAAAATACATGCCTCATCCAAAACATGAGGTAGTCCAAATGAAAAATGTAAGTTGGCGTAAAGAACACTTTAAAAGTTCTGATTCTTTCTGGTGAGAGCAAGGAGCTCAGAAACCATGAGAAAGTCCTTCAAAGCTGCATGTTGGATTTGCAGGTCAGGATGGAAAGCCTGGGTCTGGGGGAGGGTGCTACGGTCCTGGTCTGGTTGAGGTCCTTCTGGGGCTCAGGTGTGTCTCAGCGGGAAAGCTGGGAAGGGGAAACGCATGCTTCACCCCGGCTAGAATGCCACCTCAGCCCACCTAGATGAAATTGCCCCTTCACAGCCCTGTTTCTCCTTCTTGGACAGGCAGGTGGAGGAACTCGGCCACCCTGAATACAAGTGGTAGGAAGAAGTTTGCCTTTCATCACAACATTTACTTCGGAAACAAAGTGATGACTAAGGAGTATTGCATTGGCATCCTCCATGAGGAGTAGAGGGGGTAGTACCTCGGAAGCTGGGCCTGGCGTGAGCCTTCCTGACTCGTCTCCCTCCAGGATACAGGGCGACTGGCTCCACTGCAGTCCAGTGGTTCCAGGGTCATGCAAGTGAAAGCCCGAGTTTCCCGCAGGTCACTGCCTGAGCTTCTTCAGCTGGTTGTCTGACTGTGACGGCCCAGGTTATGGCACGATTGCTGAGGTGGGGCAGCTATGGGGCATCATCGCAAAGGACCTTCTTCGACATTCCTTGGCATCGGAGGAATTGGCTTTGAACCAGAACGTGACCTGTCACGGCCAATTTGCCCAGTCCACCAGATCATCAGCCAGGGCCTGTGGCTCTATATTCTGCAGCACTACCCAAGGGAGTTAGGCCCTCAGAGAGGGAACAGAGAAGAGGCTAGGGAAGCAGCCCAGGGCTGGGGGTTGAGAGGCCTGTGGGTCCTGGAGGTAGGACACACATAGAGAAGCCAAGGCTCAGGGAGGAGACTGCAGTAAGGAAACTCAGGCCATCATGGGCTGGTGGAGAAATGCCCATCAGGGAACTGTGGTACCCACATTTCACGATGGGGGAACCGTAATCTGCTTAATAGGCATAAGCAGCTAAGGTCAATGGGTGGGAAGCCAGGATCAAGGGATAGCTGCCTCATCATCCCTTGCTAGCTACTTCCCTGTCCTGAGGCTTGCTTCTACCTGGGGTTCAGTTTGGGCTCAACCAGGGATCTCTCACCCTCCACACAGATGCCCACCTGAGGCCTGTCTAGGTCTGCGTCCTCCCAGAATGACTCTCCCAGGCCTGCTAAGTACCGTTTGGATGACACCACGCTCCACTGACATGCTTGCTTCCCTCCGCCATCCTCATTCACCCACCAACTCCCCACCCCAAAAAAGGCAGGCCACCGCACAGGGAATCTGGAGGACCACACAGGGCTCACAGGGGAGGAAATGTGAAGAGACGGCAAAACAGAACAGGACATTCTGTGTGTTTCCAGAGGCAATCTGCCTGGATATTAAGGCCCACCTCAGTATTGGTGAGGACACCCAGTGTCTCTTGGCCCTGAGCATGTGCACACAAACACGCACATTGTCTAAACGGCATTGACATCACTACTACCTGAGGCATCCTCAGATTCTATACAACCCCTGTAAAAATATCAATGATACAATCTTCTTAGAAAAACAATCTGGGAATCCCAAATTTGCTATGAAATGGCAGAAGATCCTGAAAACCCAGAGCAATCCAGTAAAAAGCACAAAGCTGGAGCCACCACACTACCTAACTTCATGATATACTACTACAAAACTTTTTGTACCAAAATACAATAGCACTGGCAGAAAAGCAGAGACTAGAGCTCAGGAAAAACAACAGGAGCCCAGAACTAAGTCACTGCATTTGCATCTCACCGCCTTTACCCAAAGAAGCAAGAACGCCCAATGCAAAATCAAGTATCTTCTATAAACTAGGTTGGGGAAATGTGAATAGCCACACAAAGGATTTTACAAGTGGATTATTTATCACCAAACTCCAGTGTCAGATCTGAAACGATAAAAATAGCAGAAGAGATCACAAGGAAGAAGCTCCATGGCGTCCGTGTGTGCAATGATGGTCTCAAAGTGACTGCCAGAACACAGTAAACACCATCAAAAACAGAGAATGGAATCATAGCAAACTAAAGTGCTTCACCACACCATAGAAAACTCAACATACAGAAGGGACATCCTACAGGATGGGAGCAATGATTGAATAGTCACAGTACAGAAGGAACTCCCAACAACTCAATAGCATGAAAACAAATGGGCGAAGGCTGCGAAGACTCATTTGTGAAACTGAGACATACAGTTGCCCAGAAGACACACTAAAAGGTCCTCAGTATCCCCAATCCATCACGAAAATGCAAATCAAAAACACAATGAGATTTCTTCTCACTTCAGTCAGAATGCATATTATCCGAAAGTCAAACAAAAAAGAAAGAAAAGAAAACCCTAATCTCTGGTGAGGATGCAGAGAAAACGAATTCCCTGCTCACTTTTGGGGAGAATGTAAATTAGTGCTGGCATTAAAGAAGCTTTATGGCTCTTATTTAAGTATAAACAGTCTTCAGAAATCTACAAGTAGAACCACCCACTATATGATCCAGCAAATCAGAATACCCGGGCACGCCCACTAGTACACAGATCAGTATGTTGAAGTGGTGCGTGCACCCATGCAATTATTGCTGCACTCATTACGTTTTTGCTGTAGCCAAAATACGGAAGCAATCTGAGTGTCCCTCCATTGATAAATGGATTAAAAAATGCAGCAAAAACACGTATGCGCAATGGAAATATGTTGAATATGGGAATCTGTTGAATGTGTGCATGCCATTCTGTTAAGTGACATAAGCCAGGTATCAGAAAGGAAAATAGCACGTGATCTCATTCTTATATGAAATCAAAAAAGCGGACTTCAGAGAAGTAAGACTCCAAAGACTGCGGTGAAGAGGGTGCACTGACGAGATGCTGGATGAAGAACTCATACTTCTAGTTATAAAGGAGGAATAGGTTAAAAATATTTTCTTCAGCATGCTCACTATAACTAGTGGTAACATATTCTTTCTCTAAAAATATTTGAATACAGTGCATGCCATGTTTGTTCACCACAAAAATGACAACTATGTGAGGACACACATATGTTGATTGGCTGGATGTATCCAATGCAGAATGTATATGACCTGTTGAACATCACGCCTTAAGTGGTAAATATGTATCATTTCATATGACATTTTTTAATTAAACCTACAATTTTTAAAATGCCTTAACAAAATAAATGCAAATAAAATATTGTATTATAAAGCAGTGCTTTTCTTTTCTAGCAAAGTCTTTTTCATGACACAGGAAAGAATGCAAGCCTTTTGGTAACTTGAGAAATAAATACATTTGTGTACATGTATATATATAATATATACATGTATATACGTATATAAATGTGCATATATACGTATATACATGTATATACGTATATATGTGCGTATATATGTATTTTTATATATGTGTATATATATATGAAAATCCCTATGAATGCTGATGATGAGTTGAAAGATAGAAATTCCAGGCACAGAGACTATAGTCCATGAATTGAAACCTTCAGTGCATGTTTCAAAACAAGACGTGAGGAGGAGGAAGAAAAAAGTAAAAAACACAAAGCCATGGCAGGTCCATGGGTTACACCTGTCATCCCAGCACTTTGGTAAGCTGAGGTGGGAGGATTGCCTGCACTCAGGAGTTCCAGATGAGCCTGGGGCAACATGGACCCACATTCAAAAAGTAAGTATTTAGTTAATTGATACATAGCTTGGAGGGGTGGCATGCATCTGTACTGCCAGGTGTGTGAGAGTCTGAGTTGAGAGGATCACATGGGTGTGTGGTGCCTGGGCTGCAGTGGGCTGAGATCGTGGGGCTGCTGTCCAACCTAGAAGACAGAGTAAGACCCATTCTCGGAAAACAAACAAAAAAACAGTCACATTAGGTAAATTAAAACTATGTAGTGTGAGGAGAATCAAAATAAACGAAACATCATCAGAGCCTATGCGATCTGATGAAGGAAACCAGCTTTCACATAATAACAGCCCCAGCTGGGGAGAACAATGAGAAAGGGCAGAGAGAACACTGTAAATAATAACACGCCAAATTCCCCAAATGAGTTAAAAGACATAAAAGTACAAAGAGTGCTTCTTTTCAATTCAATGCCCTTGAATTCAGAATTAGAAAGTAAACCCAGATAGAGAATAGAAAGACAGACGATACAGATGGAGAGCGTGTGTTGGGGAAGTAAGGGAAGGATGAAAGGAGGGGTGTAGAGGAAGGAAAGGAAAAAAGGAAGGGAGAGAGACTGATAGATGTTCAAAGACACAGATACAAAGTCTACAATGGTTGTAGAGATAGGCATGTGCAAATTGCCGCAGGGAGTGTGGAAAAATATCGGAACCACGGAGACCTAGGTGGAGTCAGAGAAAATATACAAACTCGCACAGAGAAATAAACATACACAACCACAAACACACACGTGGTAGTTTAAACATGAAAAGACACCAAGTCCCTGTCGGTACAAATCACAGATGTGCTTCCGAGTTACTGAGGCACAATGCAAATTTGTCAGTGCCCTTAGCATCTGTGGCCCACGTGCACGGATATTCAGTGGAAGAAGTGTTACACAGCCTTTATAATTCAGCACGATCTGTGATAATACCAGAAGAAGGGATCTCATGTGAAATCACTAGACTGAATTGCACGTAGGATTCAAGGAAGAAGCCCAGTCTGCTGCATTCACTCGGTGGGGTGGCAATATGGCTGAGCCACCAACCCATGGCATGCCCATCCATTGTAGACAGTTCCTGGTTTGCTGCCTGCCTTGGAAAAAGCTCCTCCCCTACCACCACTTTAAAACAGGCTAGCTCCAAAACTAGTCCTGGCATCCATTTACGGTCATTTTCTTATCTATTTACCTCCTAGAAAAATCATTGCAAGACCCTTTCCTCAACATTTTCCTATGCATTAAATTTGGGGAAACGCATTTTAAGACGACCTCGTTATAGGCAAGTCCCCAGACGTTTCCTAATCTGAGTTGCGCAGAGTGCACACACCAATCTGTTGCCCCATTGCCACTATACGGATACCGTACTGGACCACAGTGTCTTTGACATGCACACAGTAGGATAGAGGGCAGCTTGAGGGGGCCAAAGAGTTCCGACTGTTTTCAGAATAATTTGCTTAGAAAACGTGTTTCTCCTGTGTTTGTGGGTCAGGGGGACGGTAGTCAGGGAGGACAAGACTCCCGCTCCACAGCTTCAGCTGTCTGCATAGGAGCAGGGACAAAACCGGGCGATAGATTTTCAAAGCTCAACTGCTTTGATACCGAGCAGAAGGGGTAGAAAGCATACTGAAGGCCCCACAACAGATTCAGGAACTTTGACTGTCAAACCCTCTTCCCTGAAACAACATAGCTCTTCTCACAGAAGCTGTGCTGACCAGAGTCTATACGGGACAGGAATGTTAGCACTCTATTAGCGTGTGGTCAACATGGATGCTCATGTTGGAACTCTTTCATCTGGGAACAGGAAAGAAAGTTCTGCCTCCGACACTGAAATCCTCCTGCCCCATCCTTGACAGAGGCAACCCCTTGTCTTGTGCATAGACACAGGTGTTCCTGGGAAGCAGCCTCCCACTCGCGAATGAAAGCTGTATGTTTTGTCCTCCTGTGTGAGGCTTGCAACACATACTCTACAACTATATTCGCTTTACATTCTAAACCTTAGGCAAAGTATGCTGAAGAGGCCACAGAAAATTAAAGGGCCCTGGGCTCCAGAAACAATCTGCAGTGCCAATCACGAGGGAGAATATAGAGACTCACTAGACTTTGCAAGAGCACAAAATGCAATCGTAGTGTTGTTAGCTACATACGTTATGGGCTCCTCACCTAACATAGAATCTTGGAGAAAAGCTTAACCCAACTAAAGATGTAAACATCCACAAGAGTGTCCATATCCAGGGTCATCAAGTGACAAGAGAGTCCCTGGATGGATTCTCCAACAATCTTACATTCCACTAATCCACGCCCTTTCCCCTCACTTCTGTAAGTTTGTCTTTTCCCGTAGTCATCTATGCCAAAAGTGTATCCTGAATGCCTTCCCACATGCCTCTGTCACCTTTCCCACAGTCCCTCCATACACCTTACATGCCCATTTCTTCTCACGTTGATGTTTCAGAAGTCCTGAGAGGCTGATTGTCCCAGAAAAGGATTATGCATTCACCTTTAAAAGAACATGTGGATTCAACACGAAAGCCAACTTTAAGATTTCCATCATCCTGTGCTTATCTATTGTGTATGATGATACTCAAAATGAAGGATTTTGGAGGTCCCAGCAAACTGGGACCTGGAAACCCAGTAACCCCATTCCTTGAACTATCTCTGCTTCCATAGGATGAAGTCAGCCTCCAACTAAGCTGTCTTTTGCTTTTACCTCCCCCACTCTGTCCTGTAGGAAGAATCCCAACACATCCCACACCCATTCACTCTACAACTTTAGAGGCCCAGCTCCAACGCAGACTGGTAATTTCCATGAAGAGAATAAAGCACGTGGATGGATCAATTCATTAGCACACCCGAATAAAGTGGATAAACATACACACACACACAAACACAAAGACACACTCACACACACACACAGACACAGAGTCACACATCCTTGAGAATGTTTATTTTTCATTCCATACAATCCAAATTTACCCCCTCTTCCTGATTTCTGGTGACTCGACCTCTTTTTCCTTTAGTTCCTGTGCATAAGACCATGCTGAGTACTGCCGTCCTGCATACTGTTGTAACTTTTTAGGAGTTCTGCTGTATTAGGTAAAATCTGATGCTCCATCATATTCAACTCAACAACTGGGAGTCCCCTAGAGAAACACAAACTCACGTTAAAACGCATTTTCTCTGAGCCATACTTGGAAATGTTTCAATTGTGGGGCCCGCTGAGAAAAGGATATCCCTTCCCCATTTGTGATCCCTTAAACTTCCTCCTACCACGTGTTACAAACTGTTCTGCGCAATCCCTGCCCCATTCCCAGTATTGTCTGTGAGGGGAGTCAGCTAACAAGATGCACTGTACCCTAAAAGCACACAGAAGTCTGATGGGGCAACAGCTTAAGGAAATCCATCAATCTAAACAGTCCTTTGTGGTTTGGGGCAAGGATGATCAGGACGCACATTCAGGGAGCCCAATCTTATGGGGTTGGTAGGATGACTGCCGGAGGGGTTCACAGCCATGGAATCAAGTGCCACAGACTGAACTGAATGATTTTCAGCTTTACTCCTCATTGATTCTGGAAATGGACGATTCTTCACTGGGCTTAAGACTCCACAGCTATCACCTGCTTTGCGTGAAGTCTCTAATGTGCCTTTTCAGCCCAATGCCATGAACGTCCTGGATTCTGTCACTCTCTGTCTTCCTCTCAAGGAATTTCTACATGTACCAAAGGAGCCTCAATTTCTACATTTCTGAAATGAGCACCCAGGCTCCCTGAATAGGCAGGTGCATCAACCCCCTTATACTAGGCATCAAACAGCTCCAGTCCCAACTAACGGCTCACCTGACGTCTCTGTTCCCTCTTCAGGTGGCTTCATCCTCTTGTAGTATTGCAGGGGATTGCGCCACAGGTCCTTACATAGGATCTGTCAGGGGACTCAATCGGGAAAGGCCTCATCAGGGCTCAGAAAGGTGACCCAAGCAGCTGGGAACACACGGGGTCATTTCTCATGTTTCCCAGTGAGGACTCACCTCAGCAATCTTGTTAGATCCTGCGAAGTTGTGGTCAGAGAACCAGTTGAAGAAGTTAAGGCTGCTGCTGTGGTGTCTGCGGCGATAGGCCTCCACTTCATAATACGGATACCACTCAATTGGAGTGGAACGAGAAGCCCTGTATTCTACAGAGACAGGAGTTTTTGTGGGAAGGGGGCTGGATCACGTCGGCAATGATCCACCCGCCATCTTCCTTCCACTACCCATCCTGGGAGCCACCTGTCACCTGTGATGTTCACCAGATATTCCTTGGTAATCACTTCATTCTGGAAGTAGGGGTTACTCCGAAAGAACAACATGATCTTGCAGAGATGAACAGGATGCTTCTCTTCTTCCACCTGTCAGGACAAGGTGGAGAAAGCTTAAATACGTTTTCGGGTGAGGTGCTCACTCTTGCTTACAGGAATGAATTATTTCCCTTACCCTCCCCCGCTAAACCCTCTCGCCTCAGTCTTCCTGGCCTCACCTCCAGGCTGACCATGTAGCTCAGCATGTCTTCATCTTCGTCAGTGATCAGGGCTGACATCTGGGGGTGGTTTGCAATCTGATTTAGGTCAAAGAGACTTTATACACGATGGAAGGGAAAGCGACGAGCAACAGGGAAGAAGGCCTAAGAGCACCCAGAGGCTGGGGTAGGGGATTTCTCAGATCTGCTTCCATGTATGATCTCCTTTCACCTCCCCCTCCCCGTAAACTAAGGCCTCCTGTGTTCACAGAGGGTGTATGATTCTGAGGCTGACTGCACTGACATGGGGAGGCGCGATTTGCAGAGACTTGCTGGTGTCTGAGGAGTGGCAGAATCTGCTTAGAGCCGAAGACGCCCAGTCCCAGATCGGACTAGCAAGGGGCAGCAATCACACTCCCTTAAAAATAGCTTGCTTCACCGAAAAACCTCTTCTGGTCTGAACTCGCTTCTGCTCTTCAAAAAGATGCCCCAAACGTCTGCTGCTCGGCATCACCAAGGGTTTCTCTGCCGCTTGCAGGACAATAGTACCCACGCCTGCTGTGGCTTTCCGCAGCCACATTTGTCCGTGGCAACTCCCCTTTGTTCCCCAAAGAGTCACATCGACGCCGAGCTGCCCATCGGTCACTTACACTTCCCCGAGAGCACCTCTCCACTAGAAAGGCCGAAGAAACACTGAGAAGGATACAACATTGGCCCAGAAGCCAGGGACGCTCTGGATGACGGCGCCTCTGCGGTCTAGGTGGGGCTTGCGCCTCCGCTCCATCTTTTCCCGCTGCCGAGAAAAGGCCTTCCTGGCTTGGGCATTAACCGGCTCCAGCTCCACCTGAACGGCCAGCAGCTCCTCCAGTGCAGACTCTGGGGTCATGGGCCCAGGGCCAGGCTGTGCCCGCTGGGCCTCCTCCTGCCGCTCCACGAGGCCCTCCTCCTCCGCCACCACCTCCACCTCCGCCATTATGTCATCCAACAGCAGCACCGCCTCCTCCCCCAAAGCCGCCTGCTCACTCTCCACCCCGGCCGCCCCCTCCTGTACAGCCTCCATCCTGAAGGCGGTGCCCTCCTCGGCACTCGCACGCACCAAGGCCTGTGCTGCCCGACCCACGCCACAGGAACCCTGCCGCAGCCTCTATGGCACCCGGTAGCTCAGCGAGCCCTCAGGGCGCATGCGCCGGGCTTCCAGGCGCCCCCTAAGGGACTGCGCGCGAAGGGCCGAGGGGCCGCACCCAGGCCGACTTCCTCCCGTCGTGGCCAATCAATGGGAGGGCGGTGGGCGTCTCCCTGGGCGGCACAGCCACTGGCGGGCCTGCATCTCCAGCCCCCCACCCCCCGCCTTCCCTGCCCAAGCCTCCTCCGAGAAGCCCTTGGAGCTTGTGCCGGGTAGCTAGGCATCCAGGCACACGCGGGCTGCGTGGCCTTTGGAATTGTGGGCATGGCAGCCCTGTGCCCTGACATCCTCAGGGTGGCAAGCCATGAACATCTCTATGTGTCACGAACACAGGAAACGTCTCTCTTCGTTAGGCAGGCCAGGTAGATGGTACGGAAGTAATACTGCAGATCCAGAGAAAACTCTCTGGTTCCTGGGGCTAGGGCGGCAGGGGTGTCCTGGGGGAAGTGATCGGGGCGGGCACGTGGGAGGAAAGTCGCCTGCCTTATAAAAGATTAATTGTGAGGAGAAAGTTATGCTTCCCATTACTACAAATACACAAGTATGATTTCATCCAAAGCTGAAAGCAGTCAATATAATTTGTTTTTAATGTTTTATTTAAAATCCTTAATTCCAACAGGATTACTCAAGAAAAATAACGTTATTCGTATTAAATAATGTTGATGTATTCCCTTTAATTGTTGATTATTTCAAATGTACGTAAAATAGTAAATGGCACTGTACAATGTAGTTTCATGAAGCATTCTTTATAGTTTTCATAAAATTGACAGTCTCCATGGAATATTTTAAGACTGAGGAAGTTCCATATATCATTTTATTGTACTTTCACTTTATTACTTCTTGCATGTCATAACTGATGGATATAAAACTATGTATATTTACAAACATGAAAAACATGGATTTTTGTTTACGTTTTCTAGTGAGACAAAGTTACCAATACTTATATCTATTTAGGACAATTTTTACAAACCCAAAGTTCTAATCTGTCTTTTCTTTGAAGTTTCATATTTCAGTCTAGGTATGTAATGGAATTGGCTGGGATCATTCTTTGATTTCACTGTTATTTGTGAGTTTCTGATATGCTTTTAGGAATGTATAGAGTTTCAAGCTTGCTTTCTTCTTCTTCATCTACCTTTGGACCTGTATATGCGATGTCTGCAATAATGTGCAGTGCTATCTGACATACGGCTGCTGAAAGATACAAGCATATATACAATTCTTTGTTTCAGTGAATCTTTAGGAACAGACAAGTAACCTGAGACATAATTATGGTATGAATGTAAGCAAGCAGTTTATCATAGAGGTACAATAAGGGTGAAAATAAATGTAAAAATACATGCCTCATCCAAAACATGAGGTAGTCCAAATGAAAAATGTAAGTTGGCGTAAAGAACACTTTAAAAGTTCTGATTCTTTCTGGTGAGAGCAAGGAGCTCAGAAACCATGAGAAAGTCCTTCAAAGCTGCATGTTGGATTTGCAGGTCAGGATGGAAAGCCTGGGTCTGGGGGAGGGTGCTACGGTCCTGGTCTGGTTGAGGTCCTTCTGGGGCTCAGGTGTGTCTCAGCGGGAAAGCTGGGAAGGGGAAACGCATGCTTCACCCCGGCTAGAATGCCACCTCAGCCCACCTAGATGAAATTGCCCCTTCACAGCCCTGTTTCTCCTTCTTGGACAGGCAGGTGGAGGAACTCGGCCACCCTGAATACAAGTGGTAGGAAGAAGTTTGCCTTTCATCACAACATTTACTTCGGAAACAAAGTGATGACTAAGGAGTATTGCATTGGCATCCTCCATGAGGAGTAGAGGGGGTAGTACCTCGGAAGCTGGGCCTGGCGTGAGCCTTCCTGACTCGTCTCCCTCCAGGATACAGGGCGACTGGCTCCACTGCAGTCCAGTGGTTCCAGGGTCATGCAAGTGAAAGCCCGAGTTTCCCGCAGGTCACTGCCTGAGCTTCTTCAGCTGGTTGTCTGACTGTGACGGCCCAGGTTATGGCACGATTGCTGAGGTGGGGCAGCTATGGGGCATCATCGCAAAGGACCTTCTTCGACATTCCTTGGCATCGGAGGAATTGGCTTTGAACCAGAACCTGACCTGTCACGGCCAATTTGCCCAGTCCACCAGATCATCAGCCAGGGCCTGTGGCTCTATATTCTGCAGCACTACCCAAGGGAGTTAGGCCCTCAGAGAGGGAACAGAGAAGAGGCTAGGGAAGCAGCCCAGGGCTGGGGGTTGAGAGGCCTGTGGGTCCTGGAGGTAGGACACACATAGAGAAGCCAAGGCTCAGGGAGGAGACTGCAGTAAGGAAACTCAGGCCATCATGGGCTGGTGGAGAAATGCCCATCAGGGAACTGTGGTACCCACATTTCACGATGGGGGAACCGTAATCTGCTTAATAGGCATAAGCAGCTAAGGTCAATGGGTGGGAAGCCAGGATCAAGGGATAGCTGCCTCATCATCCCTTGCTAGCTACTTCCCTGTCCTGAGGCTTGCTTCTACCTGGGGTTCAGTTTGGGCTCAACCAGGGATCTCTCACCCTCCACACAGATGCCCACCTGAGGCCTGTCTAGGTCTGCGTCCTCCCAGAATGACTCTCCCAGGCCTGCTAAGTACCGTTTGGATGACACCACGCTCCACTGACATGCTTGCTTCCCTCCGCCATCCTCATTCACCCACCAACTCCCCACCCCAAAAAAGGCAGGCCACCGCACGGGGAATCTGGAGGACCACACAGGGCTCACAGGGGAGGAAATGTGAAGAGACGGCAAAACAGAACAGGACATTCTGTGTGTTTCCAGAGGCAATCTGCCTGGATATTAAGGCCCACCTCAGTATTGGTGAGGACACCCAGTGTCTCTTGGCCCTGAGCATGTGCACACAAACACGCACATTGTCTAAACGGCATTGACATCACTACTACCTGAGGCATCCTCAGATTCTATACAACCCCTGTAAAAATATCAATGATACAATCTTCTTAGAAAAACAATCTGGGAATCCCAAATTTGCTATGAAATGGCAGAAGATCCTGAAAACCCAGAGCAATCCAGTAAAAAGCACAAAGCTGGAGCCACCACACTACCTAACTTCATGATATACTACTACAAAACTTTTTGTACCAAAATACAATAGCACTGGCAGAAAAGCAGAGACTAGAGCTCAGGAAAAACAACAGGAGCCCAGAACTAAGTCACTGCATTTGCATCTCACCGCCTTTACCCAAAGAAGCAAGAACGCCCAATGCAAAATCAAGTATCTTCTATAAACTAGGTTGGGGAAATGTGAATAGCCACACAAAGGATTTTACAAGTGGATTATTTATCACCAAACTCCAGTGTCAGATCTGAAACGATAAAAATAGCAGAAGAGATCACAAGGAAGAAGCTCCATGGCGTCCGTGTGTGCAATGATGGTCTCAAAGTGACTGCCAGAACACAGTAAACACCATCAAAAACAGAGAATGGAATCATAGCAAACTAAAGTGCTTCACCACACCATAGAAAACTCAACATACAGAAGGGACATCCTACAGGATGGGAGCAATGATTGAATAGTCACAGTACAGAAGGAACTCCCAACAACTCAATAGCATGAAAACAAATGGGCGAAGGCTGCGAAGACTCATTTGTGAAACTGAGACATACAGTTGCCCAGAAGACACACTAAAAGGTCCTCAGTATCCCCAATCCATCACGAAAATGCAAATCAAAAACACAATGAGATTTCTTCTCACTTCAGTCAGAATGCATATTATCCGAAAGTCAAACAAAAAAGAAAGAAAAGAAAACCCTAATCTCTGGTGAGGATGCAGAGAAAACGAATTCCCTGCTCACTTTTGGGGAGAATGTAAATTAGTGCTGGCATTAAAGAAGCTTTATGGCTCTTATTTAAGTATAAACAGTCTTCAGAAATCTACAAGTAGAACCACCCACTATATGATCCAGCAAATCAGAATACCCGGGCACGCCCACTAGTACACAGATCAGTATGTTGAAGTGGTGCGTGCACCCATGCAATTATTGCTGCACTCATTACGTTTTTGCTGTAGCCAAAATACGGAAGCAATCTGAGTGTCCCTCCATTGATAAATGGATTAAAAAATGCAGCAAAAACACGTATGCGCAATGGAAATATGTTGAATATGGGAATCTGTTGAATGTGTGCATGCCATTCTGTTAAGTGACATAAGCCAGGTATCAGAAAGGAAAATAGCACGTGATCTCATTCTTATATGAAATCAAAAAAGCGGACTTCAGAGAAGTAAGACTCCAAAGACTGCGGTGAAGAGGGTGCACTGACGAGATGCTGGATGAAGAACTCATACTTCTAGTTATAAAGGAGGAATAGGTTAAAAATATTTTCTTCAGCATGCTCACTATAACTAGTGGTAACATATTCTTTCTCTAAAAATATTTGAATACAGTGCATGCCATGTTTGTTCACCACAAAAATGACAACTATGTGAGGACACACATATGTTGATTGGCTGGATGTATCCAATGCAGAATGTATATGACCTGTTGAACATCACGCCTTAAGTGGTAAATATGTATCATTTCATATGACATTTTTTAATTAAACCTACAATTTTTAAAATGCCTTAACAAAATAAATGCAAATAAAATATTGTATTATAAAGCAGTGCTTTTCTTTTCTAGCAAAGTCTTTTTCATGACACAGGAAAGAATGCAAGCCTTTTGGTAACTTGAGAAATAAATACATTTGTGTACATGTATATATATAATATATACATGTATATACGTATATAAATGTGCATATATACGTATATACATGTATATACGTATATATGTGCGTATATATGTATTTTTATATATGTGTATATATATATGAAAATCCCTATGAATGCTGATGATGAGTTGAAAGATAGAAATTCCAGGCACAGAGACTATAGTCCATGAATTGAAACCTTCAGTGCATGTTTCAAAACAAGACGTGAGGAGGAGGAAGAAAAAAGTAAAAAACACAAAGCCATGGCAGGTCCATGGGTTACACCTGTCATCCCAGCACTTTGGTAAGCTGAGGTGGGAGGATTGCCTGCACTCAGGAGTTCCAGATGAGCCTGGGGCAACATGGACCCACATTCAAAAAGTAAGTATTTAGTTAATTGATACATAGCTTGGAGGGGTGGCATGCATCTGTACTGCCAGGTGTGTGAGAGTCTGAGTTGAGAGGATCACATGGGTGTGTGGTGCCTGGGCTGCAGTGGGCTGAGATCGTGGGGCTGCTGTCCAACCTAGAAGACAGAGTAAGACCCATTCTCGGAAAACAAACAAAAAAACAGTCACATTAGGTAAATTAAAACTATGTAGTGTGAGGAGAATCAAAATAAACGAAACATCATCAGAGCCTATGCGATCTGATGAAGGAAACCAGCTTTCACATAATAACAGCCCCAGCTGGGGAGAACAATGAGAAAGGGCAGAGAGAACACTGTAAATAATAACACGCCAAATTCCCCAAATGAGTTAAAAGACATAAAAGTACAAAGAGTGCTTCTTTTCAATTCAATGCCCTTGAATTCAGAATTAGAAAGTAAACCCAGATAGAGAATAGAAAGACAGACGATACAGATGGAGAGCGTGTGTTGGGGAAGTAAGGGAAGGATGAAAGGAGGGGTGTAGAGGAAGGAAAGGAAAAAAGGAAGGGAGAGAGACTGATAGATGTTCAAAGACACAGATACAAAGTCTACAATGGTTGTAGAGATAGGCATGTGCAAATTGCCGCAGGGAGTGTGGAAAAATATCGGAACCACGGAGACCTAGGTGGAGTCAGAGAAAATATACAAACTCGCACAGAGAAATAAACATACACAACCACAAACACACACGTGGTAGTTTAAACATGAAAAGACACCAAGTCCCTGTCGGTACAAATCACAGATGTGCTTCCGAGTTACTGAGGCACAATGCAAATTTGTCAGTGCCCTTAGCATCTGTGGCCCACGTGCACGGATATTCAGTGGAAGAAGTGTTACACAGCCTTTATAATTCAGCACGATCTGTGATAATACCAGAAGAAGGGATCTCATGTGAAATCACTAGACTGAATTGCACGTAGGATTCAAGGAAGAAGCCCAGTCTGCTGCATTCACTCGGTGGGGTGGCAATATGGCTGAGCCACCAACCCATGGCACGCCCATCCATTGTAGACAGTTCCTGGTTTGCTGCCTGCCTTGGAAAAAGCTCCTCCCCTACCACCACTTTAAAACAGGCTAGCTCCAAAACTAGTCCTGGCATCCATTTACGGTCATTTTCTTATCTATTTACCTCCTAGAAAAATCATTGCAAGACCCTTTCCTCAACATTTTCCTATGCATTAAATTTGGGGAAACGCATTTTAAGACGACCTCGTTATAGGCAAGTCCCCAGACGTTTCCTAATCTGAGTTGCGCAGAGTGCACACACCAATCTGTTGCCCCATTGCCACTATACGGATACCGTACTGGACCACAGTGTCTTTGACATGCACACAGTAGGATAGAGGGCAGCTTGAGGGGGCCAAAGAGTTCCGACTGTTTTCAGAATAATTTGCTTAGAAAACGTGTTTCTCCTGTGTTTGTGGGTCAGGGGGACGGTAGTCAGGGAGGACAAGACTCCCGCTCCACAGCTTCAGCTGTCTGCATAGGAGCAGGGACAAAACCGGGCGATAGATTTTCAAAGCTCAACTGCTTTGATACCGAGCAGAAGGGGTAGAAAGCATACTGAAGGCCCCACAACAGATTCAGGAACTTTGACTGTCAAACCCTCTTCCCTGAAACAACATAGCTCTTCTCACAGAAGCTGTGCTGACCAGAGTCTATACGGGACAGGAATGTTAGCACTCTATTAGCGTGTGGTCAACATGGATGCTCATGTTGGAACTCTTTCATCTGGGAACAGGAAAGAAAGTTCTGCCTCCGACACTGAAATCCTCCTGCCCCATCCTTGACAGAGGCAACCCCTTGTCTTGTGCATAGACACAGGTGTTCCTGGGAAGCAGCCTCCCACTCGCGAATGAAAGCTGTATGTTTTGTCCTCCTGTGTGAGGCTTGCAACACATACTCTACAACTATATTCGCTTTACATTCTAAACCTTAGGCAAAGTATGCTGAAGAGGCCACAGAAAATTAAAGGGCCCTGGGCTCCAGAAACAATCTGCAGTGCCAATCACGAGGGAGAATATAGAGACTCACTAGACTTTGCAAGAGCACAAAATGCAATCGTAGTGTTGTTAGCTACATACGTTATGGGCTCCTCACCTAACATAGAATCTTGGAGAAAAGCTTAACCCAACTAAAGATGTAAACATCCACAAGAGTGTCCATATCCAGGGTCATCAAGTGACAAGAGAGTCCCTGGATGGATTCTCCAACAATCTTACATTCCACTAATCCACGCCCTTTCCCCTCACTTCTGTAAGTTTGTCTTTTCCCGTAGTCATCTATGCCAAAAGTGTATCCTGAATGCCTTCCCACATGCCTCTGTCACCTTTCCCACAGTCCCTCCATACACCTTACATGCCCATTTCTTCTCACGTTGATGTTTCAGAAGTCCTGAGAGGCTGATTGTCCCAGAAAAGGATTATGCATTCACCTTTAAAAGAACATGTGGATTCAACACGAAAGCCAACTTTAAGATTTCCATCATCCTGTGCTTATCTATTGTGTATGATGATACTCAAAATGAAGGATTTTGGAGGTCCCAGCAAACTGGGACCTGGAAACCCAGTAACCCCATTCCTTGAACTATCTCTGCTTCCATAGGATGAAGTCAGCCTCCAACTAAGCTGTCTTTTGCTTTTACCTCCCCCACTCTGTCCTGTAGGAAGAATCCCAACACATCCCACACCCATTCACTCTACAACTTTAGAGGCCCAGCTCCAACGCAGACTGGTAATTTCCATGAAGAGAATAAAGCACGTGGATGGATCAATTCATTAGCACACCCGAATAAAGTGGATAAACATACACACACACACAAACACAAAGACACACTCACACACACACACAGACACAGAGTCACACATCCTTGAGAATGTTTATTTTTCATTCCATACAATCCAAATTTACCCCCTCTTCCTGATTTCTGGTGACTCGACCTCTTTTTCCTTTAGTTCCTGTGCATAAGACCATGCTGAGTACTGCCGTCCTGCATACTGTTGTAACTTTTTAGGAGTTCTGCTGTATTAGGTAAAATCTGATGCTCCATCATATTCAACTCAACAACTGGGAGTCCCCTAGAGAAACACAAACTCACGTTAAAACGCATTTTCTCTGAGCCATACTTGGAAATGTTTCAATTGTGGGGCCCGCTGAGAAAAGGATATCCCTTCCCCATTTGTGATCCCTTAAACTTCCTCCTACCACGTGTTACAAACTGTTCTGCGCAATCCCTGCCCCATTCCCAGTATTGTCTGTGAGGGGAGTCAGCTAACAAGATGCACTGTACCCTAAAAGCACACAGAAGTCTGATGGGGCAACAGCTTAAGGAAATCCATCAATCTAAACAGTCCTTTGTGGTTTGGGGCAAGGATGATCAGGACGCACATTCAGGGAGCCCAATCTTATGGGGTTGGTAGGATGACTGCCGGAGGGGTTCACAGCCATGGAATCAAGTGCCACAGACTGAACTGAATGATTTTCAGCTTTACTCCTCATTGATTCTGGAAATGGACGATTCTTCACTGGGCTTAAGACTCCACAGCTATCACCTGCTTTGCGTGAAGTCTCTAATGTGCCTTTTCAGCCCAATGCCATGAACGTCCTGGATTCTGTCACTCTCTGTCTTCCTCTCAAGGAATTTCTACATGTACCAAAGGAGCCTCAATTTCTACATTTCTGAAATGAGCACCCAGGCTCCCTGAATAGGCAGGTGCATCAACCCCCTTATACTAGGCATCAAACAGCTCCAGTCCCAACTAACGGCTCACCTGACGTCTCTGTTCCCTCTTCAGGTGGCTTCATCCTCTTGTAGTATTGCAGGGGATTGCGCCACAGGTCCTTACATAGGATCTGTCAGGGGACTCAATCGGGAAAGGCCTCATCAGGGCTCAGAAAGGTGACCCAAGCAGCTGGGAACACACGGGGTCATTTCTCATGTTTCCCAGTGAGGACTCACCTCAGCAATCTTGTTAGATCCTGCGAAGTTGTGGTCAGAGAACCAGTTGAAGAAGTTAAGGCTGCTGCTGTGGTGTCTGCGGCGATAGGCCTCCACTTCATAATACGGATACCACTCAATTGGAGTGGAACGAGAAGCCCTGTATTCTACAGAGACAGGAGTTTTTGTGGGAAGGGGGCTGGATCACGTCGGCAATGATCCACCCGCCATCTTCCTTCCACTACCCATCCTGGGAGCCACCTGTCACCTGTGATGTTCACCAGATATTCCTTGGTAATCACTTCATTCTGGAAGTAGGGGTTACTCCGAAAGAACAACATGATCTTGCAGAGATGAACAGGATGCTTCTCTTCTTCCACCTGTCAGGACAAGGTGGAGAAAGCTTAAATACGTTTTCGGGTGAGGTGCTCACTCTTGCTTACAGGAATGAATTATTTCCCTTACCCTCCCCCGCTAAACCCTCTCGCCTCAGTCTTCCTGGCCTCACCTCCAGGCTGACCATGTAGCTCAGCATGTCTTCATCTTCGTCAGTGATCAGGGCTGACATCTGGGGGTGGTTTGCAATCTGATTTAGGTCAAAGAGACTTTATACACGATGGAAGGGAAAGCGACGAGCAACAGGGAAGAAGGCCTAAGAGCACCCAGAGGCTGGGGTAGGGGATTTCTCAGATCTGCTTCCATGTATGATCTCCTTTCACCTCCCCCTCCCCGTAAACTAAGGCCTCCTGTGTTCACAGAGGGTGTATGATTCTGAGGCTGACTGCACTGACATGGGGAGGCGCGATTTGCAGAGACTTGCTGGTGTCTGAGGAGTGGCAGAATCTGCTTAGAGCCGAAGACGCCCAGTCCCAGATCGGACTAGCGAGGGGCAGCAATCACACTCCCTTAAAAATAGCTTGCTTCACCGAAAAACCTCTTCTGGTCTGAACTCGCTTCTGCTCTTCAAAAAGATGCCCCAAACGTCTGCTGCTCGGCATCACCAAGGGTTTCTCTGCCGCTTGCAGGACAATAGTACCCACGCCTGCTGTGGCTTTCCGCAGCCACATTTGTCCGTGGCAACTCCCCTTTGTTCCCCAAAGAGTCACATCGACGCCGAGCTGCCCATCGGTCACTTACACTTCCCCGAGAGCACCTCTCCACTAGAAAGGCCGAAGAAACACTGAGAAGGATACAACATTGGCCCAGAAGCCAGGGACGCTCTGGATGACGGCGCCTCTGCGGTCTAGGTGGGGCTTGCGCCTCCGCTCCATCTTTTCCCGCTGCCGAGAAAAGGCCTTCCTGGCTTGGGCATTAACCGGCTCCAGCTCCACCTGAACGGCCAGCAGCTCCTCCAGTGCAGACTCTGGGGTCATGGGCCCAGGGCCAGGCTGTGCCCGCTGGGCCTCCTCCTGCCGCTCCACGAGGCCCTCCTCCTCCGCCACCACCTCCACCTCCGCCATTATGTCATCCAACAGCAGCACCGCCTCCTCCCCCAAAGCCGCCTGCTCACTCTCCACCCCGGCCGCCCCCTCCTGTACAGCCTCCATCCTGAAGGCGGTGCCCTCCTCGGCACTCGCACGCACCAAGGCCTGTGCTGCCCGACCCACGCCACAGGAACCCTGCCGCAGCCTCTATGGCACCCGGTAGCTCAGCGAGCCCTCAGGGCGCATGCGCCAGGCTTCCAGGCGCCCCCTAAGGGACTGCGCGCGAAGGGCCGAGGGGCCGCACCCAGGCCGACTTCCTCCCGTCGTGGCCAATCAATGGGAGGGCGGTGGGCGTCTCCCTGGGCGGCACAGCCACTGGCGGGCCTGCATCTCCAGCCCCCCACCCCCCGCCTTCCCTGCCCAAGCCTCCTCCGAGAAGCCCTTGGAGCTTGTGCCGGGTAGCTAGGCATCCAGGCACACGCGGGCTGCGTGGCCTTTGGAATTGTGGGCATGGCAGCCCTGTGCCCTGACATCCTCAGGGTGGCAAGCCATGAACATCTCTATGTGTCACGAACACAGGAAACGTCTCTCTTCGTTAGGCAGGCCAGGTAGATGGTACGGAAGTAATACTGCAGATCCAGAGAAAACTCTCTGGTTCCTGGGGCTAGGGCGGCAGGGGTGTCCTGGGGGAAGTGATCGGGGCGGGCACGTGGGAGGAAAGTCGCCTGCCTTATAAAAGATTAATTGTGAGGAGAAAGTTATGCTTCCCATTACTACAAATACACAAGTATGATTTCATCCAAAGCTGAAAGCAGTCAATATAATTTGTTTTTAATGTTTTATTTAAAATCCTTAATTCCAACAGGATTACTCAAGAAAAATAACGTTATTCGTATTAAATAATGTTGATGTATTCCCTTTAATTGTTGATTATTTCAAATGTACGTAAAATAGTAAATGGCACTGTACAATGTAGTTTCATGAAGCATTCTTTATAGTTTTCATAAAATTGACAGTCTCCATGGAATATTTTAAGACTGAGGAAGTTCCATATATCATTTTATTGTACTTTCACTTTATTACTTCTTGCATGTCATAACTGATGGATATAAAACTATGTATATTTACAAACATGAAAAACATGGATTTTTGTTTACGTTTTCTAGTGAGACAAAGTTACCAATACTTATATCTATTTAGGAAAATTTTTACAAACCCAAAGTTCTAATCTGTCTTTTCTTTGAAGTTTCATATTTCAGTCTAGGTATGTAATGGAATTGGCTGGGATCATTCTTTGATTTCACTGTTATTTGTGAGTTTCTGATATGCTTTTAGGAATGTATAGAGTTTCAAGCTTGCTTTCTTCTTCTTCATCTACCTTTGGACCTGTATATGCGATGTCTGCAGTAATGTGCAGTGCTATCTGACATACGGCTGCTGAAAGATACAAGCATATATACAATTCTTTGTTTCAGTGAATCTTTAGGAACAGACAAGTAACCTGAGACATAATTATGGTATGAATGTAAGCAAGCAGTTTATCATAGAGGTACAATAAGGGTGAAAATAAATGTAAAAATACATGCCTCATCCAAAACATGAGGTAGTCCAAATGAAAAATGTAAGTTGGCGTAAAGAACACTTTAAAAGTTCTGATTCTTTCTGGTGAGAGCAAGGAGCTCAGAAACCATGAGAAAGTCCTTCAAAGCTGCATGTTGGATTTGCAGGTCAGGATGGAAAGCCTGGGTCTGGGGGAGGGTGCTACGGTCCTGGTCTGGTTGAGGTCCTTCTGGGGCTCAGGTGTGTCTCAGCGGGAAAGCTGGGAAGGGGAAACGCATGCTTCACCCCGGCTAGAATGCCACCTCAGCCCACCTAGATGAAATTGCCCCGTCACAGCCCTGTTTCTCCTTCTTGGACAGGCAGGTGGAGGAACTCGGCCACCCTGAATACAAGTGGTAGGAAGAAGTTTGCCTTTCATCACAACATTTACTTCGGAAACAAAGTGATGACTAAGGAGTATTGCATTGGCATCCTCCATGAGGAGTAGAGGGGGTAGTACCTCGGAAGCTGGGCCTGGCGTGAGCCTTCCTGACTCGTCTCCCTCCAGGATACAGGGCGACTGGCTCCACTGCAGTCCAGTGGTTCCAGGGTCATGCAAGTGAAAGCCCGAGTTTCCCGCAGGTCACTGCCTGAGCTTCTTCAGCTGGTTGTCTGACTGTGACGGCCCAGGTTATGGCACGATTGCTGAGGTGGGGCAGCTATGGGGCATCATCGCAAAGGACCTTCTTCGACATTCCTTGGCATCGGAGGAATTGGCTTTGAACCAGAACCTGACCTGTCACGGCCAATTTGCCCAGTCCACCAGATCATCAGCCAGGGCCTGTGGCTCTATATTCTGCAGCACTACCCAAGGGAGTTAGGCCCTCAGAGAGGGAACAGAGAAGAGGCTAGGGAAGCAGCCCAGGGCTGGGGGTTGAGAGGCCTGTGGGTCCTGGAGGTAGGACACACATAGAGAAGCCAAGGCTCAGGGAGGAGACTGCAGTAAGGAAACTCAGGCCATCATGGGCTGGTGGAGAAATGCCCATCAGGGAACTGTGGTACCCACATTTCACGATGGGGGAACCGTAATCTGCTTAATAGGCATAAGCAGCTAAGGTCAATGGGTGGGAAGCCAGGATCAAGGGATAGCTGCCTCATCATCCCTTGCTAGCTACTTCCCTGTCCTGAGGCTTGCTTCTACCTGGGGTTCAGTTTGGGCTCAACCAGGGATCTCTCACCCTCCACACAGATGCCCACCTGAGGCCTGTCTAGGTCTGCGTCCTCCCAGAATGACTCTCCCAGGCCTGCTAAGTACCGTTTGGATGACACCACGCTCCACTGACATGCTTGCTTCCCTCCGCCATCCTCATTCACCCACCAACTCCCCACCCCAAAAAAGGCAGGCCACCGCACAGGGAATCTGGAGGACCACACAGGGCTCACAGGGGAGGAAATGTGAAGAGACGGCAAAACAGAACAGGACATTCTGTGTGTTTCCAGAAGGCAATCTGCCTGGATATTAAGGCCCACCTCAGTATTGGTGAGGACACCCAGTGTCTCTTGGCCCTGAGCATGTGCACACAAACACGCACATTGTCTAAACGGCATTGACATCACTACTACCTGAGGCATCTCAGATTCTATACAACCCCTGTAAAAATATCAATGACACAATCTTCTTAGAAAAACAATCTGGGAATCCCAAATTTGCTATGAAATGGCAGAAGATCCTGAAAACCCAGAGCAATCCAGTAAAAAGCACAAAGCTGGAGCCACCACACTACCTAACTTCATGATATACTACTACAAAACTTTTTGTACCAAAATACAATAGCACTGGCAGAAAAGCAGAGACTAGAGCTCAGGAAAAACAACAGGAGCCCAGAACTAAGTCACTGCATTTGCATCTCACCGCCTTTACCCAAAGAAGCAAGAACGCCCAATGCAAAATCAAGTATCTTCTATAAACTAGGTTGGGGAAATGTGAATAGCCACACAAAGGATTTTACAAGTGGATTATTTATCACCAAACTCCAGTATCAGATCTGAAACGATAAAAATAGCAGAAGAGATCACAAGGAAGAAGCTCCATGGCGTCCGTGTGTGCAATGATGGTCTCAAAGTGACTGCCAGAACACAGTAAACACCATCAAAAACAGAGAATGGAATCATAGCAAACTAAAGTGCTTCACCACACCATAGAAAACTCAACATACAGAAGGGACATCCTACAGGATGGGAGCAATGATTGAATAGTCACAGTACAGAAGGAACTCCCAACAACTCAATAGCATGAAAACAAATGGGCGAAGGCTGCGAAGACTCATTTGTGAAACTGAGACATACAGTTGCCCAGAAGACACACTAAAAGGTCCTCAGTATCCCCAATCCATCACGAAAATGCAAATCAAAAACACAATGAGATTTCTTCTCACTTCAGTCAGAATGCATATTATCCGAAAGTCAAACAAAAAAGAAAGAAAAGAAAACCCTAATCTCTGGTGAGGATGCAGAGAAAACGAATTCCCTGCTCACTTTTGGGGAGAATGTAAATTAGTGCTGGCATTAAAGAAGCTTTATGGCTCTTATTTAAGTATAAACAGTCTTCAGAAATCTACAAGTAGAACCACCCACTATATGATCCAGCAAATCAGAATACCCGGGCACGCCCACTAGTACACAGATCAGTATGTTGAAGTGGTGCGTGCACCCATGCAATTATTGCTGCACTCATTACGTTTTTGCTGTAGCCAAAATACGGAAGCAATCTGAGTGTCCCTCCATTGATAAATGGATTAAAAAATGCAGCAAAAACACGTATGCGCAATGGAAATATGTTGAATATGGGAATCTGTTGAATGTGTGCATGCCATTCTGTTAAGTGACATAAGCCAGGTATCAGAAAGGAAAATAGCACGTGATCTCATTCTTATATGAAATCAAAAAAGCGGACTTCAGAGAAGTAAGACTCCAAAGACTGCGGTGAAGAGGGTGCACTGACGAGATGCTGGATGAAGAACTCATACTTCTAGTTATAAAGGAGGAATAGGTTAAAAATATTTTCTTCAGCATGCTCACTATAACTAGTGGTAACATATTCTTTCTCTAAAAATATTTGAATACAGTGCATGCCATGTTTGTTCACCACAAAAATGACAACTATGTGAGGACACACATATGTTGATTGGCTGGATGTATCCAATGCAGAATGTATATGACCTGTTGAACATCACGCCTTAAGTGGTAAATATGTATCATTTCATATGACATTTTTTAATTAAACCTACAATTTTTAAAATGCCTTAACAAAATAAATGCAAATAAAATATTGTATTATAAAGCAGTGCTTTTCTTTTCTAGCAAAGTCTTTTTCATGACACAGGAAAGAATGCAAGCCTTTTGGTAACTTGAGAAATAAATACATTTGTGTACATGTATATATATAATATATACATGTATATACGTATATAAATGTGCATATATACGTATATACATGTATATACGTATATATGTGCGTATATATGTATTTTTATATATGTGTATATATATATGAAAATCCCTATGAATGCTGATGATGAGTTGAAAGATAGAAATTCCAGGCACAGAGACTATAGTCCATGAATTGAAACCTTCAGTGCATGTTTCAAAACAAGACGTGAGGAGGAGGAAGAAAAAAGTAAAAAACACAAAGCCATGGCAGGTCCATGGGTTACACCTGTCATCCCAGCACTTTGGTAAGCTGAGGTGGGAGGATTGCCTGCACTCAGGAGTTCCAGATGAGCCTGGGGCAACATGGACCCACATTCAAAAAGTAAGTATTTAGTTAATTGATACATAGCTTGGAGGGGTGGCATGCATCTGTACTGCCAGGTGTGTGAGAGTCTGAGTTGAGAGGATCACATGGGTGTGTGGTGCCTGGGCTGCAGTGGGCTGAGATCGTGGGGCTGCTGTCCAACCTAGAAGACAGAGTAAGACCCATTCTCGGAAAACAAACAAAAAACAGTCACATTAGGTAAATTAAAACTATGTAGTGTGAGGAGAATCAAAATAAACGAAACATCATCAGAGCCTATGCGATCTGATGAAGGAAACCAGCTTTCACATAATAACAGCCCCAGCTGGGGAGAACAATGAGAAAGGGCAGAGAGAACACTGTAAATAATAACACGCCAAATTCCCCAAATGAGTTAAAAGACATAAAAGTACAAAGAGTGCTTCTTTTCAATTCAATGCCCTTGAATTCAGAATTAGAAAGTAAACCCAGATAGAGAATAGAAAGACAGACGATACAGATGGAGAGCGTGTGTTGGGGAAGTAAGGGAAGGATGAAAGGAGGGGTGTAGAGGAAGGAAAGGAAAAAAGGAAGGGAGAGAGACTGATAGATGTTCAAAGACACAGATACAAAGTCTACAATGGTTGTAGAGATAGGCATGTGCAAATTGCCGCAGGGAGTGTGGAAAAATATCGGAACCACGGAGACCTAGGTGGAGTCAGAGAAAATATACAAACTCGCACAGAGAAATAAACATACACAACCACAAACACACACGTGGTAGTTTAAACATGAAAAGACACCAAGTCCCTGTCGGTACAAATCACAGATGTGCTTCCGAGTTACTGAGGCACAATGCAAATTTGTCAGTGCCCTTAGCATCTGTGGCCCACGTGCACGGATATTCAGTGGAAGAAGTGTTACACAGCCTTTATAATTCAGCACGATCTGTGATAATACCAGAAGAAGGGATCTCATGTGAAATCACTAGACTGAATTGCACGTAGGATTCAAGGAAGAAGCCCAGTCTGCTGCATTCACTCGGTGGGGTGGCAATATGGCTGAGCCACCAACCCATGGCACGCCCATCCATTGTAGACAGTTCCTGGTTTGCTGCCTGCCTTGGAAAAAGCTCCTCCCCTACCACCACTTTAAAACAGGCTAGCTCCAAAACTAGTCCTGGCATCCATTTACGGTCATTTTCTTATCTATTTACCTCCTAGAAAAATCATTGCAAGACCCTTTCCTCAACATTTTCCTATGCATTAAATTTGGGGAAACGCATTTTAAGACGACCTCGTTATAGGCAAGTCCCCAGACGTTTCCTAATCTGAGTTGCGCAGAGTGCACACACCAATCTGTTGCCCCATTGCCACTATACGGATACCGTACTGGACCACAGTGTCTTTGACATGCACACAGTAGGATAGAGGGCAGCTTGAGGGGGCCAAAGAGTTCCGACTGTTTTCAGAATAATTTGCTTAGAAAACGTGTTTCTCCTGTGTTTGTGGGTCAGGGGGACGGTAGTCAGGGAGGACAAGACTCCCGCTCCACAGCTTCAGCTGTCTGCATAGGAGCAGGGACAAAACCGGGCGATAGATTTTCAAAGCTCAACTGCTTTGATACCGAGCAGAAGGGGTAGAAAGCATACTGAAGGCCCCACAACAGATTCAGGAACTTTGACTGTCAAACCCTCTTCCCTGAAACAACATAGCTCTTCTCACAGAAGCTGTGCTGACCAGAGTCTATACGGGACAGGAATGTTAGCACTCTATTAGCGTGTGGTCAACATGGATGCTCATGTTGGAACTCTTTCATCTGGGAACAGGAAAGAAAGTTCTGCCTCCGACACTGAAATCCTCCTGCCCCATCCTTGACAGAGGCAACCCCTTGTCTTGTGCATAGACACAGGTGTTCCTGGGAAGCAGCCTCCCACTCGCGAATGAAAGCTGTATGTTTTGTCCTCCTGTGTGAGGCTTGCAACACATACTCTACAACTATATTCGCTTTACATTCTAAACCTTAGGCAAAGTATGCTGAAGAGGCCACAGAAAATTAAAGGGCCCTGGGCTCCAGAAACAATCTGCAGTGCCAATCACGAGGGAGAATATAGAGACTCACTAGACTTTGCAAGAGCACAAAATGCAATCGTAGTGTTGTTAGCTACATACGTTATGGGCTCCTCACCTAACATAGAATCTTGGAGAAAAGCTTAACCCAACTAAAGATGTAAACATCCACAAGAGTGTCCATATCCAGGGTCATCAAGTGACAAGAGAGTCCCTGGATGGATTCTCCAACAATCTTACATTCCACTAATCCACGCCCTTTCCCCTCACTTCTGTAAGTTTGTCTTTTCCCGTAGTCATCTATGCCAAAAGTGTATCCTGAATGCCTTCCCACATGCCTCTGTCACCTTTCCCACAGTCCCTCCATACACCTTACATGCCCATTTCTTCTCACGTTGATGTTTCAGAAGTCCTGAGAGGCTGATTGTCCCAGAAAAGGATTATGCATTCACCTTTAAAAGAACATGTGGATTCAACACGAAAGCCAACTTTAAGATTTCCATCATCCTGTGCTTATCTATTGTGTATGATGATACTCAAAATGAAGGATTTTGGAGGTCCCAGCAAACTGGGACCTGGAAACCCAGTAACCCCATTCCTTGAACTATCTCTGCTTCCATAGGATGAAGTCAGCCTCCAACTAAGCTGTCTTTTGCTTTTACCTCCCCCACTCTGTCCTGTAGGAAGAATCCCAACACATCCCACACCCATTCACTCTACAACTTTAGAGGCCCAGCTCCAACGCAGACTGGTAATTTCCATGAAGAGAATAAAGCACGTGGATGGATCAATTCATTAGCACACCCGAATAAAGTGGATAAACATACACACACACACAAACACAAAGACACACTCACACACACACACAGACACAGAGTCACACATCCTTGAGAATGTTTATTTTTCATTCCATACAATCCAAATTTACCCCCTCTTCCTGATTTCTGGTGACTCGACCTCTTTTTCCTTTAGTTCCTGTGCATAAGACCATGCTGAGTACTGCCGTCCTGCATACTGTTGTAACTTTTTAGGAGTTCTGCTGTATTAGGTAAAATCTGATGCTCCATCATATTCAACTCAACAACTGGGAGTCCCCTAGAGAAACACAAACTCACGTTAAAACGCATTTTCTCTGAGCCATACTTGGAAATGTTTCAATTGTGGGGCCCGCTGAGAAAAGGATATCCCTTCCCCATTTGTGATCCCTTAAACTTCCTCCTACCACGTGTTACAAACTGTTCTGCGCAATCCCTGCCCCATTCCCAGTATTGTCTGTGAGGGGAGTCAGCTAACAAGATGCACTGTACCCTAAAAGCACACAGAAGTCTGATGGGGCAACAGCTTAAGGAAATCCATCAATCTAAACAGTCCTTTGTGGTTTGGGGCAAGGATGATCAGGACGCACATTCAGGGAGCCCAATCTTATGGGGTTGGTAGGATGACTGCCGGAGGGGTTCACAGCCATGGAATCAAGTGCCACAGACTGAACTGAATGATTTTCAGCTTTACTCCTCATTGATTCTGGAAATGGACGATTCTTCACTGGGCTTAAGACTCCACAGCTATCACCTGCTTTGCGTGAAGTCTCTAATGTGCCTTTTCAGCCCAATGCCATGAACGTCCTGGATTCTGTCACTCTCTGTCTTCCTCTCAAGGAATTTCTACATGTACCAAAGGAGCCTCAATTTCTACATTTCTGAAATGAGCACCCAGGCTCCCTGAATAGGCAGGTGCATCAACCCCCTTATACTAGGCATCAAACAGCTCCAGTCCCAACTAACGGCTCACCTGACGTCTCTGTTCCCTCTTCAGGTGGCTTCATCCTCTTGTAGTATTGCAGGGGATTGCGCCACAGGTCCTTACATAGGATCTGTCAGGGGACTCAATCGGGAAAGGCCTCATCAGGGCTCAGAAAGGTGACCCAAGCAGCTGGGAACACACGGGGTCATTTCTCATGTTTCCCAGTGAGGACTCACCTCAGCAATCTTGTTAGATCCTGCGAAGTTGTGGTCAGAGAACCAGTTGAAGAAGTTAAGGCTGCTGCTGTGGTGTCTGCGGCGATAGGCCTCCACTTCATAATACGGATACCACTCAATTGGAGTGGAACGAGAAGCCCTGTATTCTACAGAGACAGGAGTTTTTGTGGGAAGGGGGCTGGATCACGTCGGCAATGATCCACCCGCCATCTTCCTTCCACTACCCATCCTGGGAGCCACCTGTCACCTGTGATGTTCACCAGATATTCCTTGGTAATCACTTCATTCTGGAAGTAGGGGTTACTCCGAAAGAACAACATGATCTTGCAGAGATGAACAGGATGCTTCTCTTCTTCCACCTGTCAGGACAAGGTGGAGAAAGCTTAAATACGTTTTCGGGTGAGGTGCTCACTCTTGCTTACAGGAATGAATTATTTCCCTTACCCTCCCCCGCTAAACCCTCTCGCCTCAGTCTTCCTGGCCTCACCTCCAGGCTGACCATGTAGCTCAGCATGTCTTCATCTTCGTCAGTGATCAGGGCTGACATCTGGGGGTGGTTTGCAATCTGATTTAGGTCAAAGAGACTTTATACACGATGGAAGGGAAAGCGACGAGCAACAGGGAAGAAGGCCTAAGAGCACCCAGAGGCTGGGGTAGGGGATTTCTCAGATCTGCTTCCATGTATGATCTCCTTTCACCTCCCCCTCCCCGTAAACTAAGGCCTCCTGTGTTCACAGAGGGTGTATGATTCTGAGGCTGACTGCACTGACATGGGGAGGCGCGATTTGCAGAGACTTGCTGGTGTCTGAGGAGTGGCAGAATCTGCTTAGAGCCGAAGACGCCCAGTCCCAGATCGGACTAGCGAGGGGCAGCAATCACACTCCCTTAAAAATAGCTTGCTTCACCGAAAAACCTCTTCTGGTCTGAACTCGCTTCTGCTCTTCAAAAAGATGCCCCAAACGTCTGCTGCTCGGCATCACCAAGGGTTTCTCTGCCGCTTGCAGGACAATAGTACCCACGCCTGCTGTGGCTTTCCGCAGCCACATTTGTCCGTGGCAACTCCCCTTTGTTCCCCAAAGAGTCACATCGACGCCGAGCTGCCCATCGGTCACTTACACTTCCCCGAGAGCACCTCTCCACTAGAAAGGCCGAAGAAACACTGAGAAGGATACAACATTGGCCCAGAAGCCAGGGACGCTCTGGATGACGGCGCCTCTGCGGTCTAGGTGGGGCTTGCGCCTCCGCTCCATCTTTTCCCGCTGCCGAGAAAAGGCCTTCCTGGCTTGGGCATTAACCGGCTCCAGCTCCACCTGAACGGCCAGCAGCTCCTCCAGTGCAGACTCTGGGGTCATGGGCCCAGGGCCAGGCTGTGCCCGCTGGGCCTCCTCCTGCCGCTCCACGAGGCCCTCCTCCTCCGCCACCACCTCCACCTCCGCCATTATGTCATCCAACAGCAGCACCGCCTCCTCCCCCAAAGCCGCCTGCTCACTCTCCACCCCGGCCGCCCCCTCCTGTACAGCCTCCATCCTGAAGGCGGTGCCCTCCTCGGCACTCGCACGCACCAAGGCCTGTGCTGCCCGACCCACGCCACAGGAACCCTGCCGCAGCCTCTATGGCACCCGGTAGCTCAGCGAGCCCTCAGGGCGCATGCGCCAGGCTTCCAGGCGCCCCCTAAGGGACTGCGCGCGAAGGGCCGAGGGGCCGCACCCAGGCCGACTTCCTCCCGTCGTGGCCAATCAATGGGAGGGCGGTGGGCGTCTCCCTGGGCGGCACAGCCACTGGCGGGCCTGCATCTCCAGCCCCCCACCCCCCGCCTTCCCTGCCCAAGCCTCCTCCGAGAAGCCCTTGGAGCTTGTGCCGGGTAGCTAGGCATCCAGGCACACGCGGGCTGCGTGGCCTTTGGAATTGTGGGCATGGCAGCCCTGTGCCCTGACATCCTCAGGGTGGCAAGCCATGAACATCTCTATGTGTCACGAACACAGGAAACGTCTCTCTTCGTTAGGCAGGCCAGGTAGATGGTACGGAAGTAATACTGCAGATCCAGAGAAAACTCTCTGGTTCCTGGGGCTAGGGCGGCAGGGGTGTCCTGGGGGAAGTGATCGGGGCGGGCACGTGGGAGGAAAGTCGCCTGCCTTATAAAAGATTAATTGTGAGGAGAAAGTTATGCTTCCCATTACTACAAATACACAAGTATGATTTCATCCAAAGCTGAAAGCAGTCAATATAATTTGTTTTTAATGTTTTATTTAAAATCCTTAATTCCAACAGGATTACTCAAGAAAAATAACGTTATTCGTATTAAATAATGTTGATGTATTCCCTTTAATTGTTGATTATTTCAAATGTACGTAAAATAGTAAATGGCACTGTACAATGTAGTTTCATGAAGCATTCTTTATAGTTTTCATAAAATTGACAGTCTCCATGGAATATTTTAAGACTGAGGAAGTTCCATATATCATTTTATTGTACTTTCACTTTATTACTTCTTGCATGTCATAACTGATGGATATAAAACTATGTATATTTACAAACATGAAAAACATGGATTTTTGTTTACGTTTTCTAGTGAGACAAAGTTACCAATACTTATATCTATTTAGGAAAATTTTTACAAACCCAAAGTTCTAATCTGTCTTTTCTTTGAAGTTTCATATTTCAGTCTAGGTATGTAATGGAATTGGCTGGGATCATTCTTTGATTTCACTGTTATTTGTGAGTTTCTGATATGCTTTTAGGAATGTATAGAGTTTCAAGCTTGCTTTCTTCTTCTTCATCTACCTTTGGACCTGTATATGCGATGTCTGCAGTAATGTGCAGTGCTATCTGACATACGGCTGCTGAAAGATACAAGCATATATACAATTCTTTGTTTCAGTGAATCTTTAGGAACAGACAAGTAACCTGAGACATAATTATGGTATGAATGTAAGCAAGCAGTTTATCATAGAGGTACAATAAGGGTGAAAATAAATGTAAAAATACATGCCTCATCCAAAACATGAGGTAGTCCAAATGAAAAATGTAAGTTGGCGTAAAGAACACTTTAAAAGTTCTGATTCTTTCTGGTGAGAGCAAGGAGCTCAGAAACCATGAGAAAGTCCTTCAAAGCTGCATGTTGGATTTGCAGGTCAGGATGGAAAGCCTGGGTCTGGGGGAGGGTGCTACGGTCCTGGTCTGGTTGAGGTCCTTCTGGGGCTCAGGTGTGTCTCAGCGGGAAAGCTGGGAAGGGGAAACGCATGCTTCACCCCGGCTAGAATGCCACCTCAGCCCACCTAGATGAAATTGCCCCGTCACAGCCCTGTTTCTCCTTCTTGGACAGGCAGGTGGAGGAACTCGGCCACCCTGAATACAAGTGGTAGGAAGAAGTTTGCCTTTCATCACAACATTTACTTCGGAAACAAAGTGATGACTAAGGAGTATTGCATTGGCATCCTCCATGAGGAGTAGAGGGGGTAGTACCTCGGAAGCTGGGCCTGGCGTGAGCCTTCCTGACTCGTCTCCCTCCAGGATACAGGGCGACTGGCTCCACTGCAGTCCAGTGGTTCCAGGGTCATGCAAGTGAAAGCCCGAGTTTCCCGCAGGTCACTGCCTGAGCTTCTTCAGCTGGTTGTCTGACTGTGACGGCCCAGGTTATGGCACGATTGCTGAGGTGGGGCAGCTATGGGGCATCATCGCAAAGGACCTTCTTCGACATTCCTTGGCATCGGAGGAATTGGCTTTGAACCAGAACCTGACCTGTCACGGCCAATTTGCCCAGTCCACCAGATCATCAGCCAGGGCCTGTGGCTCTATATTCTGCAGCACTACCCAAGGGAGTTAGGCCCTCAGAGAGGGAACAGAGAAGAGGCTAGGGAAGCAGCCCAGGGCTGGGGGTTGAGAGGCCTGTGGGTCCTGGAGGTAGGACACACATAGAGAAGCCAAGGCTCAGGGAGGAGACTGCAGTAAGGAAACTCAGGCCATCATGGGCTGGTGGAGAAATGCCCATCAGGGAACTGTGGTACCCACATTTCACGATGGGGGAACCGTAATCTGCTTAATAGGCATAAGCAGCTAAGGTCAATGGGTGGGAAGCCAGGATCAAGGGATAGCTGCCTCATCATCCCTTGCTAGCTACTTCCCTGTCCTGAGGCTTGCTTCTACCTGGGGTTCAGTTTGGGCTCAACCAGGGATCTCTCACCCTCCACACAGATGCCCACCTGAGGCCTGTCTAGGTCTGCGTCCTCCCAGAATGACTCTCCCAGGCCTGCTAAGTACCGTTTGGATGACACCACGCTCCACTGACATGCTTGCTTCCCTCCGCCATCCTCATTCACCCACCAACTCCCCACCCCAAAAAAGGCAGGCCACCGCACAGGGAATCTGGAGGACCACACAGGGCTCACAGGGGAGGAAATGTGAAGAGACGGCAAAACAGAACAGGACATTCTGTGTGTTTCCAGAAGGCAATCTGCCTGGATATTAAGGCCCACCTCAGTATTGGTGAGGACACCCAGTGTCTCTTGGCCCTGAGCATGTGCACACAAACACGCACATTGTCTAAACGGCATTGACATCACTACTACCTGAGGCATCCTCAGATTCTATACAACCCCTGTAAAAATATCAATGACACAATCTTCTTAGAAAAACAATCTGGGAATCCCAAATTTGCTATGAAATGGCAGAAGATCCTGAAAACCCAGAGCAATCCAGTAAAAAGCACAAAGCTGGAGCCACCACACTACCTAACTTCATGATATACTACTACAAAACTTTTTGTACCAAAATACAATAGCACTGGCAGAAAAGCAGAGACTAGAGCTCAGGAAAAACAACAGGAGCCCAGAACTAAGTCACTGCATTTGCATCTCACCGCCTTTACCCAAAGAAGCAAGAACGCCCAATGCAAAATCAAGTATCTTCTATAAACTAGGTTGGGGAAATGTGAATAGCCACACAAAGGATTTTACAAGTGGATTATTTATCACCAAACTCCAGTGTCAGATCTGAAACGATAAAAATAGCAGAAGAGATCACAAGGAAGAAGCTCCATGGCGTCCGTGTGTGCAATGATGGTCTCAAAGTGACTGCCAGAACACAGTAAACACCATCAAAAACAGAGAATGGAATCATAGCAAACTAAAGTGCTTCACCACACCATAGAAAACTCAACATACAGAAGGGACATCCTACAGGATGGGAGCAATGATTGAATAGTCACAGTACAGAAGGAACTCCCAACAACTCAATAGCATGAAAACAAATGGGTGAAGGCTGCGAAGACTCATTTGTGAAACTGAGACATACAGTTGCCCAGAAGACACACTAAAAGGTCCTCAGTATCCCCAATCCATCACGAAAATGCAAATCAAAAACACAATGAGATTTCTTCTCACTTCAGTCAGAATGCATATTATCCGAAAGTCAAACAAAAAAGAAAGAAAAGAAAACCCTAATCTCTGGTGAGGATGCAGAGAAAACGAATTCCCTGCTCACTTTTGGGGAGAATGTAAATTAGTGCTGGCATTAAAGAAGCTTTATGGCTCTTATTTAAGTATAAACAGTCTTCAGAAATCTACAAGTAGAACCACCCACTATATGATCCAGCAAATCAGAATACCCGGGCACGCCCACTAGTACACAGATCAGTATGTTGAAGTGGTGCGTGCACCCATGCAATTATTGCTGCACTCATTACGTTTTTGCTGTAGCCAAAATACGGAAGCAATCTGAGTGTCCCTCCATTGATAAATGGATTAAAAAATGCAGCAAAAACACGTATGCGCAATGGAAATATGTTGAATATGGGAATCTGTTGAATGTGTGCATGCCATTCTGTTAAGTGACATAAGCCAGGTATCAGAAAGGAAAATAGCACGTGATCTCATTCTTATATGAAATCAAAAAAGCGGACTTCAGAGAAGTAAGACTCCAAAGACTGCGGTGAAGAGGGTGCACTGACGAGATGCTGGATGAAGAACTCATACTTCTAGTTATAAAGGAGGAATAGGTTAAAAATATTTTCTTCAGCATGCTCACTATAACTAGTGGTAACATATTCTTTCTCTAAAAATATTTGAATACAGTGCATGCCATGTTTGTTCACCACAAAAATGACAACTATGTGAGGACACACATATGTTGATTGGCTGGATGTATCCAATGCAGAATGTATATGACCTGTTGAACATCACGCCTTAAGTGGTAAATATGTATCATTTCATATGACATTTTTTAATTAAACCTACAATTTTTAAAATGCCTTAACAAAATAAATGCAAATAAAATATTGTATTATAAAGCAGTGCTTTTCTTTTCTAGCAAAGTCTTTTTCATGACACAGGAAAGAATGCAAGCCTTTTGGTAACTTGAGAAATAAATACATTTGTGTACATGTATATATATAATATATACATGTATATACGTATATAAATGTGCATATATACGTATATACATGTATATACGTATATATGTGCGTATATATGTATTTTTATATATGTGTATATATATATGAAAATCCCTATGAATGCTGATGATGAGTTGAAAGATAGAAATTCCAGGCACAGAGACTATAGTCCATGAATTGAAACCTTCAGTGCATGTTTCAAAACAAGACGTGAGGAGGAGGAAGAAAAAAGTAAAAAACACAAAGCCATGGCAGGTCCATGGGTTACACCTGTCATCCCAGCACTTTGGTAAGCTGAGGTGGGAGGATTGCCTGCACTCAGGAGTTCCAGATGAGCCTGGGGCAACATGGACCCACATTCAAAAAGTAAGTATTTAGTTAATTGATACATAGCTTGGAGGGGTGGCATGCATCTGTACTGCCAGGTGTGTGAGAGTCTGAGTTGAGAGGATCACATGGGTGTGTGGTGCCTGGGCTGCAGTGGGCTGAGATCGTGGGGCTGCTGTCCAACCTAGAAGACAGAGTAAGACCCATTCTCGGAAAACAAACAAAAAAACAGTCACATTAGGTAAATTAAAACTATGTAGTGTGAGGAGAATCAAAATAAACGAAACATCATCAGAGCCTATGCGATCTGATGAAGGAAACCAGCTTTCACATAATAACAGCCCCAGCTGGGGAGAACAATGAGAAAGGGCAGAGAGAACACTGTAAATAATAACACGCCAAATTCCCCAAATGAGTTAAAAGACATAAAAGTACAAAGAGTGCTTCTTTTCAATTCAATGCCCTTGAATTCAGAATTAGAAAGTAAACCCAGATAGAGAATAGAAAGACAGACGATACAGATGGAGAGCGTGTGTTGGGGAAGTAAGGGAAGGATGAAAGGAGGGGTGTAGAGGAAGGAAAGGAAAAAAGGAAGGGAGAGAGACTGATAGATGTTCAAAGACACAGATACAAAGTCTACAATGGTTGTAGAGATAGGCATGTGCAAATTGCCGCAGGGAGTGTGGAAAAATATCGGAACCACGGAGACCTAGGTGGAGTCAGAGAAAATATACAAACTCGCACAGAGAAATAAACATACACAACCACAAACACACACGTGGTAGTTTAAACATGAAAAGACACCAAGTCCCTGTCGGTACAAATCACAGATGTGCTTCCGAGTTACTGAGGCACAATGCAAATTTGTCAGTGCCCTTAGCATCTGTGGCCCACGTGCACGGATATTCAGTGGAAGAAGTGTTACACAGCCTTTATAATTCAGCACGATCTGTGATAATACCAGAAGAAGGGATCTCATGTGAAATCACTAGACTGAATTGCACGTAGGATTCAAGGAAGAAGCCCAGTCTGCTGCATTCACTCGGTGGGGTGGCAATATGGCTGAGCCACCAACCCATGGCACGCCCATCCATTGTAGACAGTTCCTGGTTTGCTGCCTGCCTTGGAAAAAGCTCCTCCCCTACCACCACTTTAAAACAGGCTAGCTCCAAAACTAGTCCTGGCATCCATTTACGGTCATTTTCTTATCTATTTACCTCCTAGAAAAATCATTGCAAGACCCTTTCCTCAACATTTTCCTATGCATTAAATTTGGGGAAACGCATTTTAAGACGACCTCGTTATAGGCAAGTCCCCAGACGTTTCCTAATCTGAGTTGCGCAGAGTGCACACACCAATCTGTTGCCCCATTGCCACTATACGGATACCGTACTGGACCACAGTGTCTTTGACATGCACACAGTAGGATAGAGGGCAGCTTGAGGGGGCCAAAGAGTTCCGACTGTTTTCAGAATAATTTGCTTAGAAAACGTGTTTCTCCTGTGTTTGTGGGTCAGGGGGACGGTAGTCAGGGAGGACAAGACTCCCGCTCCACAGCTTCAGCTGTCTGCATAGGAGCAGGGACAAAACCGGGCGATAGATTTTCAAAGCTCAACTGCTTTGATACCGAGCAGAAGGGGTAGAAAGCATACTGAAGGCCCCACAACAGATTCAGGAACTTTGACTGTCAAACCCTCTTCCCTGAAACAACATAGCTCTTCTCACAGAAGCTGTGCTGACCAGAGTCTATACGGGACAGGAATGTTAGCACTCTATTAGCGTGTGGTCAACATGGATGCTCATGTTGGAACTCTTTCATCTGGGAACAGGAAAGAAAGTTCTGCCTCCGACACTGAAATCCTCCTGCCCCATCCTTGACAGAGGCAACCCCTTGTCTTGTGCATAGACACAGGTGTTCCTGGGAAGCAGCCTCCCACTCGCGAATGAAAGCTGTATGTTTTGTCCTCCTGTGTGAGGCTTGCAACACATACTCTACAACTATATTCGCTTTACATTCTAAACCTTAGGCAAAGTATGCTGAAGAGGCCACAGAAAATTAAAGGGCCCTGGGCTCCAGAAACAATCTGCAGTGCCAATCACGAGGGAGAATATAGAGACTCACTAGACTTTGCAAGAGCACAAAATGCAATCGTAGTGTTGTTAGCTACATACGTTATGGGCTCCTCACCTAACATAGAATCTTGGAGAAAAGCTTAACCCAACTAAAGATGTAAACATCCACAAGAGTGTCCATATCCAGGGTCATCAAGTGACAAGAGAGTCCCTGGATGGATTCTCCAACAATCTTACATTCCACTAATCCACGCCCTTTCCCCTCACTTCTGTAAGTTTGTCTTTTCCCGTAGTCATCTATGCCAAAAGTGTATCCTGAATGCCTTCCCACATGCCTCTGTCACCTTTCCCACAGTCCCTCCATACACCTTACATGCCCATTTCTTCTCACGTTGATGTTTCAGAAGTCCTGAGAGGCTGATTGTCCCAGAAAAGGATTATGCATTCACCTTTAAAAGAACATGTGGATTCAACACGAAAGCCAACTTTAAGATTTCCATCATCCTGTGCTTATCTATTGTGTATGATGATACTCAAAATGAAGGATTTTGGAGGTCCCAGCAAACTGGGACCTGGAAACCCAGTAACCCCATTCCTTGAACTATCTCTGCTTCCATAGGATGAAGTCAGCCTCCAACTAAGCTGTCTTTTGCTTTTACCTCCCCCACTCTGTCCTGTAGGAAGAATCCCAACACATCCCACACCCATTCACTCTACAACTTTAGAGGCCCAGCTCCAACGCAGACTGGTAATTTCCATGAAGAGAATAAAGCACGTGGATGGATCAATTCATTAGCACACCCGAATAAAGTGGATAAACATACACACACACACAAACACAAAGACACACTCACACACACACACAGACACAGAGTCACACATCCTTGAGAATGTTTATTTTTCATTCCATACAATCCAAATTTACCCCCTCTTCCTGATTTCTGGTGACTCGACCTCTTTTTCCTTTAGTTCCTGTGCATAAGACCATGCTGAGTACTGCCGTCCTGCATACTGTTGTAACTTTTTAGGAGTTCTGCTGTATTAGGTAAAATCTGATGCTCCATCATATTCAACTCAACAACTGGGAGTCCCCTAGAGAAACACAAACTCACGTTAAAACGCATTTTCTCTGAGCCATACTTGGAAATGTTTCAATTGTGGGGCCCGCTGAGAAAAGGATATCCCTTCCCCATTTGTGATCCCTTAAACTTCCTCCTACCACGTGTTACAAACTGTTCTGCGCAATCCCTGCCCCATTCCCAGTATTGTCTGTGAGGGGAGTCAGCTAACAAGATGCACTGTACCCTAAAAGCACACAGAAGTCTGATGGGGCAACAGCTTAAGGAAATCCATCAATCTAAACAGTCCTTTGTGGTTTGGGGCAAGGATGATCAGGACGCACATTCAGGGAGCCCAATCTTATGGGGTTGGTAGGATGACTGCCGGAGGGGTTCACAGCCATGGAATCAAGTGCCACAGACTGAACTGAATGATTTTCAGCTTTACTCCTCATTGATTCTGGAAATGGACGATTCTTCACTGGGCTTAAGACTCCACAGCTATCACCTGCTTTGCGTGAAGTCTCTAATGTGCCTTTTCAGCCCAATGCCATGAACGTCCTGGATTCTGTCACTCTCTGTCTTCCTCTCAAGGAATTTCTACATGTACCAAAGGAGCCTCAATTTCTACATTTCTGAAATGAGCACCCAGGCTCCCTGAATAGGCAGGTGCATCAACCCCCTTATACTAGGCATCAAACAGCTCCAGTCCCAACTAACGGCTCACCTGACGTCTCTGTTCCCTCTTCAGGTGGCTTCATCCTCTTGTAGTATTGCAGGGGATTGCGCCACAGGTCCTTACATAGGATCTGTCAGGGGACTCAATCGGGAAAGGCCTCATCAGGGCTCAGAAAGGTGACCCAAGCAGCTGGGAACACACGGGGTCATTTCTCATGTTTCCCAGTGAGGACTCACCTCAGCAATCTTGTTAGATCCTGCGAAGTTGTGGTCAGAGAACCAGTTGAAGAAGTTAAGGCTGCTGCTGTGGTGTCTGCGGCGATAGGCCTCCACTTCATAATACGGATACCACTCAATTGGAGTGGAACGAGAAGCCCTGTATTCTACAGAGACAGGAGTTTTTGTGGGAAGGGGGCTGGATCACGTCGGCAATGATCCACCCGCCATCTTCCTTCCACTACCCATCCTGGGAGCCACCTGTCACCTGTGATGTTCACCAGATATTCCTTGGTAATCACTTCATTCTGGAAGTAGGGGTTACTCCGAAAGAACAACATGATCTTGCAGAGATGAACAGGATGCTTCTCTTCTTCCACCTGTCAGGACAAGGTGGAGAAAGCTTAAATACGTTTTCGGGTGAGGTGCTCACTCTTGCTTACAGGAATGAATTATTTCCCTTACCCTCCCCCGCTAAACCCTCTCGCCTCAGTCTTCCTGGCCTCACCTCCAGGCTGACCATGTAGCTCAGCATGTCTTCATCTTCGTCAGTGATCAGGGCTGACATCTGGGGGTGGTTTGCAATCTGATTTAGGTCAAAGAGACTTTATACACGATGGAAGGGAAAGCGACGAGCAACAGGGAAGAAGGCCTAAGAGCACCCAGAGGCTGGGGTAGGGGATTTCTCAGATCTGCTTCCATGTATGATCTCCTTTCACCTCCCCCTCCCCGTAAACTAAGGCCTCCTGTGTTCACAGAGGGTGTATGATTCTGAGGCTGACTGCACTGACATGGGGAGGCGCGATTTGCAGAGACTTGCTGGTGTCTGAGGAGTGGCAGAATCTGCTTAGAGCCGAAGACGCCCAGTCCCAGATCGGACTAGCAAGGGGCAGCAATCACACTCCCTTAAAAATAGCTTGCTTCACCGAAAAACCTCTTCTGGTCTGAACTCGCTTCTGCTCTTCAAAAAGATGCCCCAAACGTCTGCTGCTCGGCATCACCAAGGGTTTCTCTGCCGCTTGCAGGACAATAGTACCCACGCCTGCTGTGGCTTTCCGCAGCCACATTTGTCCGTGGCAACTCCCCTTTGTTCCCCAAAGAGTCACATCGACGCCGAGCTGCCCATCGGTCACTTACACTTCCCCGAGAGCACCTCTCCACTAGAAAGGCCGAAGAAACACTGAGAAGGATACAACATTGGCCCAGAAGCCAGGGACGCTCTGGATGACGGCGCCTCTGCGGTCTAGGTGGGGCTTGCGCCTCCGCTCCATCTTTTCCCGCTGCCGAGAAAAGGCCTTCCTGGCTTGGGCATTAACCGGCTCCAGCTCCACCTGAACGGCCAGCAGCTCCTCCAGTGCAGACTCTGGGGTCATGGGCCCAGGGCCAGGCTGTGCCCGCTGGGCCTCCTCCTGCCGCTCCACGAGGCCCTCCTCCTCCGCCACCACCTCCACCTCCGCCATTATGTCATCCAACAGCAGCACCGCCTCCTCCCCCAAAGCCGCCTGCTCACTCTCCACCCCGGCCGCCCCCTCCTGTACAGCCTCCATCCTGAAGGCGGTGCCCTCCTCGGCACTCGCACGCACCAAGGCCTGTGCTGCCCGACCCACGCCACAGGAACCCTGCCGCAGCCTCTATGGCACCCGGTAGCTCAGCGAGCCCTCAGGGCGCATGCGCCGGGCTTCCAGGCGCCCCCTAAGGGACTGCGCGCGAAGGGCCGAGGGGCCGCACCCAGGCCGACTTCCTCCCGTCGTGGCCAATCAATGGGAGGGCGGTGGGCGTCTCCCTGGGCGGCACAGCCACTGGCGGGCCTGCATCTCCAGCCCCCCACCCCCCGCCTTCCCTGCCCAAGCCTCCTCCGAGAAGCCCTTGGAGCTTGTGCCGGGTAGCTAGGCATCCAGGCACACGCGGGCTGCGTGGCCTTTGGAATTGTGGGCATGGCAGCCCTGTGCCCTGACATCCTCAGGGTGGCAAGCCATGAACATCTCTATGTGTCACGAACACAGGAAACGTCTCTCTTCGTTAGGCAGGCCAGGTAGATGGTACGGAAGTAATACTGCAGATCCAGAGAAAACTCTGGTTCCTGGGGCTAGGGCGGCAGGGGTGTCCTGGGGGAAGTGATCGGGGCGGGCACGTGGGAGGAAAGTCGCCTGCCTTATAAAAGATTAATTGTGAGGAGAAAGTTATGCTTCCCATTACTACAAATACACAAGTATGATTTCATCCAAAGCTGAAAGCAGTCAATATAATTTGTTTTTAATGTTTTATTTAAAATCCTTAATTTCAACAGGATTACTCAAGAAAAATAACGTTATTCGTATTAAATAATGTTGATGTATTCCCTTTAATTGTTGATTATTTCAAATGTACGTAAAATAGTAAATGGCACTGTACAATGTAGTTTCATGAAGCATTCTTTATAGTTTTCATAAAATTGACAGTCTCCATGGAATATTTTAAGACTGAGGAAGTTCCATATATCATTTTATTGTACTTTCACTTTATTACTTCTTGCATGTCATAACTGATGGATATAAAACTATGTATATTTACAAACATGAAAAACATGGATTTTTGTTTACGTTTTCTAGTGAGACAAAGTTACCAATACTTATATCTATTTAGGAAAATTTTTACAAACCCAAAGTTCTAATCTGTCTTTTCTTTGAAGTTTCATATTTCAGTCTAGGTATGTAATGGAATTGGCTGGGATCATTCTTTGATTTCACTGTTATTTGTGAGTTTCTGATATGCTTTTAGGAATGTATAGAGTTTCAAGCTTGCTTTCTTCTTCTTCATCTACCTTTGGACCTGTATATGCGATGTCTGCAGTAATGTGCAGTGCTATCTGACATACGGCTGCTGAAAGATACAAGCATATATACAATTCTTTGTTTCAGTGAATCTTTAGGAACAGACAAGTAACCTGAGACATAATTATGGTATGAATGTAAGCAAGCAGTTTATCATAGAGGTACAATAAGGGTGAAAATAAATGTAAAAATACATGCCTCATCCAAAACATGAGGTAGTCCAAATGAAAAATGTAAGTTGGCGTAAAGAACACTTTAAAAGTTCTGATTCTTTCTGGTGAGAGCAAGGAGCTCAGAAACCATGAGAAAGTCCTTCAAAGCTGCATGTTGGATTTGCAGGTCAGGATGGAAAGCCTGGGTCTGGGGGAGGGTGCTACGGTCCTGGTCTGGTTGAGGTCCTTCTGGGGCTCAGGTGTGTCTCAGCGGGAAAGCTGGGAAGGGGAAACGCATGCTTCACCCCGGCTAGAATGCCACCTCAGCCCACCTAGATGAAATTGCCCCGTCACAGCCCTGTTTCTCCTTCTTGGACAGGCAGGTGGAGGAACTCGGCCACCCTGAATACAAGTGGTAGGAAGAAGTTTGCCTTTCATCACAACATTTACTTCGGAAACAAAGTGATGACTAAGGAGTATTGCATTGGCATCCTCCATGAGGAGTAGAGGGGGTAGTACCTCGGAAGCTGGGCCTGGCGTGAGCCTTCCTGACTCGTCTCCCTCCAGGATACAGGGCGACTGGCTCCACTGCAGTCCAGTGGTTCCAGGGTCATGCAAGTGAAAGCCCGAGTTTCCCGCAGGTCACTGCCTGAGCTTCTTCAGCTGGTTGTCTGACTGTGACGGCCCAGGTTATGGCACGATTGCTGAGGTGGGGCAGCTATGGGGCATCATCGCAAAGGACCTTCTTCGACATTCCTTGGCATCGGAGGAATTGGCTTTGAACCAGAACCTGACCTGTCACGGCCAATTTGCCCAGTCCACCAGATCATCAGCCAGGGCCTGTGGCTCTATATTCTGCAGCACTACCCAAGGGAGTTAGGCCCTCAGAGAGGGAACAGAGAAGAGGCTAGGGAAGCAGCCCAGGGCTGGGGGTTGAGAGGCCTGTGGGTCCTGGAGGTAGGACACACATAGAGAAGCCAAGGCTCAGGGAGGAGACTGCAGTAAGGAAACTCAGGCCATCATGGGCTGGTGGAGAAATGCCCATCAGGGAACTGTGGTACCCACATTTCACGATGGGGGAACCGTAATCTGCTTAATAGGCATAAGCAGCTAAGGTCAATGGGTGGGAAGCCAGGATCAAGGGATAGCTGCCTCATCATCCCTTGCTAGCTACTTCCCTGTCCTGAGGCTTGCTTCTACCTGGGGTTCAGTTTGGGCTCAACCAGGGATCTCTCACCCTCCACACAGATGCCCACCTGAGGCCTGTCTAGGTCTGCATCCTCCCAGAATGACTCTCCCAGGCCTGCTAAGTACCGTTTGGATGACACCACGCTCCACTGACATGCTTGCTTCCCTCCGCCATCCTCATTCACCCACCAACTCCCCACCCCAAAAAAGGCAGGCCACCGCACAGGGAATCTGGAGGACCACACAGGGCTCACAGGGGAGGAAATGTGAAGAGACGGCAAAACAGAACAGGACATTCTGTGTGTTTCCAGAAGGCAATCTGCCTGGATATTAAGGCCCACCTCAGTATTGGTGAGGACACCCAGTGTCTCTTGGCCCTGAGCATGTGCACACAAACACGCACATTGTCTAAACGGCATTGACATCACTACTACCTGAGGCATCCTCAGATTCTATACAACCCCTGTAAAAATATCAATGACACAATCTTCTTAGAAAAACAATCTGGGAATCCCAAATTTGCTATGAAATGGCAGAAGATCCTGAAAACCCAGAGCAATCCAGTAAAAAGCACAAAGCTGGAGCCACCACACTACCTAACTTCATGATATACTACTACAAAACTTTTTGTACCAAAATACAATAGCACTGGCAGAAAAGCAGAGACTAGAGCTCAGGAAAAACAACAGGAGCCCAGAACTAAGTCACTGCATTTGCATCTCACCGCCTTTACCCAAAGAAGCAAGAACGCCCAATGCAAAATCAAGTATCTTCTATAAACTAGGTTGGGGAAATGTGAATAGCCACACAAAGGATTTTACAAGTGGATTATTTATCACCAAACTCCAGTGTCAGATCTGAAACGATAAAAATAGCAGAAGAGATCACAAGGAAGAAGCTCCATGGCGTCCGTGTGTGCAATGATGGTCTCAAAGTGACTGCCAGAACACAGTAAACACCATCAAAAACAGAGAATGGAATCATAGCAAACTAAAGTGCTTCACCACACCATAGAAAACTCAACATACAGAAGGGACATCCTACAGGATGGGAGCAATGATTGAATAGTCACAGTACAGAAGGAACTCCCAACAACTCAATAGCATGAAAACAAATGGGCGAAGGCTGCGAAGACTCATTTGTGAAACTGAGACATACAGTTGCCCAGAAGACACACTAAAAGGTCCTCAGTATCCCCAATCCATCACGAAAATGCAAATCAAAAACACAATGAGATTTCTTCTCACTTCAGTCAGAATGCATATTATCCGAAAGTCAAACAAAAAAGAAAGAAAAGAAAACCCTAATCTCTGGTGAGGATGCAGAGAAAACGAATTCCCTGCTCACTTTTGGGGAGAATGTAAATTAGTGCTGGCATTAAAGAAGCTTTATGGCTCTTATTTAAGTATAAACAGTCTTCAGAAATCTACAAGTAGAACCACCCACTATATGATCCAGCAAATCAGAATACCCGGGCACGCCCACTAGTACACAGATCAGTATGTTGAAGTGGTGCGTGCACCCATGCAATTATTGCTGCACTCATTACGTTTTTGCTGTAGCCAAAATACGGAAGCAATCTGAGTGTCCCTCCATTGATAAATGGATTAAAAAATGCAGCAAAAACACGTATGCGCAATGGAAATATGTTGAATATGGGAATCTGTTGAATGTGTGCATGCCATTCTGTTAAGTGACATAAGCCAGGTATCAGAAAGGAAAATAGCACGTGATCTCATTCTTATATGAAATCAAAAAAGCGGACTTCAGAGAAGTAAGACTCCAAAGACTGCGGTGAAGAGGGTGCACTGACGAGATGCTGGATGAAGAACTCATACTTCTAGTTATAAAGGAGGAATAGGTTAAAAATATTTTCTTCAGCATGCTCACTATAACTAGTGGTAACATATTCTTTCTCTAAAAATATTTGAATACAGTGCATGCCATGTTTGTTCACCACAAAAATGACAACTATGTGAGGACACACATATGTTGATTGGCTGGATGTATCCAATGCAGAATGTATATGACCTGTTGAACATCACGCCTTAAGTGGTAAATATGTATCATTTCATATGACATTTTTTAATTAAACCTACAATTTTTAAAATGCCTTAACAAAATAAATGCAAATAAAATATTGTATTATAAAGCAGTGCTTTTCTTTTCTAGCAAAGTCTTTTTCATGACACAGGAAAGAATGCAAGCCTTTTGGTAACTTGAGAAATAAATACATTTGTGTACATGTATATATATAATATATACATGTATATACGTATATAAATGTGCATATATACGTATATACATGTATATACGTATATATGTGCGTATATATGTATTTTTATATATGTGTATATATATATGAAAATCCCTATGAATGCTGATGATGAGTTGAAAGATAGAAATTCCAGGCACAGAGACTATAGTCCATGAATTGAAACCTTCAGTGCATGTTTCAAAACAAGACGTGAGGAGGAGGAAGAAAAAAGTAAAAAACACAAAGCCATGGCAGGTCCATGGGTTACACCTGTCATCCCAGCACTTTGGTAAGCTGAGGTGGGAGGATTGCCTGCACTCAGGAGTTCCAGATGAGCCTGGGGCAACATGGACCCACATTCAAAAAGTAAGTATTTAGTTAATTGATACATAGCTTGGAGGGGTGGCATGCATCTGTACTGCCAGGTGTGTGAGAGTCTGAGTTGAGAGGATCACATGGGTGTGTGGTGCCTGGGCTGCAGTGGGCTGAGATCGTGGGGCTGCTGTCCAACCTAGAAGACAGAGTAAGACCCATTCTCGGAAAACAAACAAAAAACAGTCACATTAGGTAAATTAAAACTATGTAGTGTGAGGAGAATCAAAATAAACGAAACATCATCAGAGCCTATGCGATCTGATGAAGGAAACCAGCTTTCACATAATAACAGCCCCAGCTGGGGAGAACAATGAGAAAGGGCAGAGAGAACACTGTAAATAATAACACGCCAAATTCCCCAAATGAGTTAAAAGACATAAAAGTACAAAGAGTGCTTCTTTTCAATTCAATGCCCTTGAATTCAGAATTAGAAAGTAAACCCAGATAGAGAATAGAAAGACAGACGATACAGATGGAGAGCGTGTGTTGGGGAAGTAAGGGAAGGATGAAAGGAGGGGTGTAGAGGAAGGAAAGGAAAAAAGGAAGGGAGAGAGACTGATAGATGTTCAAAGACACAGATACAAAGTCTACAATGGTTGTAGAGATAGGCATGTGCAAATTGCCGCAGGGAGTGTGGAAAAATATCGGAACCACGGAGACCTAGGTGGAGTCAGAGAAAATATACAAACTCGCACAGAGAAATAAACATACACAACCACAAACACACACGTGGTAGTTTAAACATGAAAAGACACCAAGTCCCTGTCGGTACAAATCACAGATGTGCTTCCGAGTTACTGAGGCACAATGCAAATTTGTCAGTGCCCTTAGCATCTGTGGCCCACGTGCACGGATATTCAGTGGAAGAAGTGTTACACAGCCTTTATAATTCAGCACGATCTGTGATAATACCAGAAGAAGGGATCTCATGTGAAATCACTAGACTGAATTGCACGTAGGATTCAAGGAAGAAGCCCAGTCTGCTGCATTCACTCGGTGGGGTGGCAATATGGCTGAGCCACCAACCCATGGCATGCCCATCCATTGTAGACAGTTCCTGGTTTGCTGCCTGCCTTGGAAAAAGCTCCTCCCCTACCACCACTTTAAAACAGGCTAGCTCCAAAACTAGTCCTGGCATCCATTTACGGTCATTTTCTTATCTATTTACCTCCTAGAAAAATCATTGCAAGACCCTTTCCTCAACATTTTCCTATGCATTAAATTTGGGGAAACGCATTTTAAGACGACCTCGTTATAGGCAAGTCCCCAGACGTTTCCTAATCTGAGTTGCGCAGAGTGCACACACCAATCTGTTGCCCCATTGCCACTATACGGATACCGTACTGGACCACAGTGTCTTTGACATGCACACAGTAGGATAGAGGGCAGCTTGAGGGGGCCAAAGAGTTCCGACTGTTTTCAGAATAATTTGCTTAGAAAACGTGTTTCTCCTGTGTTTGTGGGTCAGGGGGACGGTAGTCAGGGAGGACAAGACTCCCGCTCCACAGCTTCAGCTGTCTGCATAGGAGCAGGGACAAAACCGGGCGATAGATTTTCAAAGCTCAACTGCTTTGATACCGAGCAGAAGGGGTAGAAAGCATACTGAAGGCCCCACAACAGATTCAGGAACTTTGACTGTCAAACCCTCTTCCCTGAAACAACATAGCTCTTCTCACAGAAGCTGTGCTGACCAGAGTCTATACGGGACAGGAATGTTAGCACTCTATTAGCGTGTGGTCAACATGGATGCTCATGTTGGAACTCTTTCATCTGGGAACAGGAAAGAAAGTTCTGCCTCCGACACTGAAATCCTCCTGCCCCATCCTTGACAGAGGCAACCCCTTGTCTTGTGCATAGACACAGGTGTTCCTGGGAAGCAGCCTCACACTCGCGAATGAAAGCTGTATGTTTTGTCCTCCTGTGTGAGGCTTGCAACACATACTCTACAACTATATTCGCTTTACATTCTAAACCTTAGGCAAAGTATGCTGAAGAGGCCACAGAAAATTAAAGGGCCCTGGGCTCCAGAAACAATCTGCAGTGCCAATCACGAGGGAGAATATAGAGACTCACTAGACTTTGCAAGAGCACAAAATGCAATCGTAGTGTTGTTAGCTACATACGTTATGGGCTCCTCACCTAACATAGAATCTTGGAGAAAAGCTTAACCCAACTAAAGATGTAAACATCCACAAGAGTGTCCATATCCAGGGTCATCAAGTGACAAGAGAGTCCCTGGATGGATTCTCCAACAATCTTACATTCCACTAATCCACGCCCTTTCCCCTCACTTCTGTAAGTTTGTCTTTTCCCGTAGTCATCTATGCCAAAAGTGTATCCTGAATGCCTTCCCACATGCCTCTGTCACCTTTCCCACAGTCCCTCCATACACCTTACATGCCCATTTCTTCTCACGTTGATGTTTCAGAAGTCCTGAGAGGCTGATTGTCCCAGAAAAGGATTATGCATTCACCTTTAAAAGAACATGTGGATTCAACACGAAAGCCAACTTTAAGATTTCCATCATCCTGTGCTTATCTATTGTGTATGATGATACTCAAAATGAAGGATTTTGGAGGTCCCAGCAAACTGGGACCTGGAAACCCAGTAACCCCATTCCTTGAACTATCTCTGCTTCCATAGGATGAAGTCAGCCTCCAACTAAGCTGTCTTTTGCTTTTACCTCCCCCACTCTGTCCTGTAGGAAGAATCCCAACACATCCCACACCCATTCACTCTACAACTTTAGAGGCCCAGCTCCAACGCAGACTGGTAATTTCCATGAAGAGAATAAAGCACGTGGATGGATCAATTCATTAGCACACCCGAATAAAGTGGATAAACATACACACACACACAAACACAAAGACACACTCACACACACACACAGACACAGAGTCACACATCCTTGAGAATGTTTATTTTTCATTCCATACAATCCAAATTTACCCCCTCTTCCTGATTTCTGGTGACTCGATCTCTTTTTCCTTTAGTTCCTGTGCATAAGACCATGCTGAGTACTGCCGTCCTGCATACTGTTGTAACTTTTTAGGAGTTCTGCTGTATTAGGTAAAATCTGATGCTCCATCATATTCAACTCAACAACTGGGAGTCCCCTAGAGAAACACAAACTCACGTTAAAACGCATTTTCTCTGAGCCATACTTGGAAATGTTTCAATTGTGGGGCCCGCTGAGAAAAGGATATCCCTTCCCCATTTGTGATCCCTTAAACTTCCTCCTACCACGTGTTACAAACTGTTCTGCGCAATCCCTGCCCCATTCCCAGTATTGTCTGTGAGGGGAGTCAGCTAACAAGATGCACTGTACCCTAAAAGCACACAGAAGTCTGATGGGGCAACAGCTTAAGGAAATCCATCAATCTAAACAGTCCTTTGTGGTTTGGGGCAAGGATGATCAGGACGCACATTCAGGGAGCCCAATCTTATGGGGTTGGTAGGATGACTGCCGGAGGGGTTCACAGCCATGGAATCAAGTGCCACAGACTGAACTGAATGATTTTCAGCTTTACTCCTCATTGATTCTGGAAATGGACGATTCTTCACTGGGCTTAAGACTCCACAGCTATCACCTGCTTTGCGTGAAGTCTCTAATGTGCCTTTTCAGCCCAATGCCATGAACGTCCTGGATTCTGTCACTCTCTGTCTTCCTCTCAAGGAATTTCTACATGTACCAAAGGAGCCTCAATTTCTACATTTCTGAAATGAGCACCCAGGCTCCCTGAATAGGCAGGTGCATCAACCCCCTTATACTAGGCATCAAACAGCTCCAGTCCCAACTAACGGCTCACCTGACGTCTCTGTTCCCTCTTCAGGTGGCTTCATCCTCTTGTAGTATTGCAGGGGATTGCGCCACAGGTCCTTACATAGGATCTGTCAGGGGACTCAATCGGGAAAGGCCTCATCAGGGCTCAGAAAGGTGACCCAAGCAGCTGGGAACACACGGGGTCATTTCTCATGTTTCCCAGTGAGGACTCACCTCAGCAATCTTGTTAGATCCTGCGAAGTTGTGGTCAGAGAACCAGTTGAAGAAGTTAAGGCTGCTGCTGTGGTGTCTGCGGCGATAGGCCTCCACTTCATAATACGGATACCACTCAATTGGAGTGGAACGAGAAGCCCTGTATTCTACAGAGACAGGAGTTTTTGTGGGAAGGGGGCTGGATCACGTCGGCAATGATCCACCCGCCATCTTCCTTCCACTACCCATCCTGGGAGCCACCTGTCACCTGTGATGTTCACCAGATATTCCTTGGTAATCACTTCATTCTGGAAGTAGGGGTTACTCCGAAAGAACAACATGATCTTGCAGAGATGAACAGGATGCTTCTCTTCTTCCACCTGTCAGGACAAGGTGGAGAAAGCTTAAATACGTTTTCGGGTGAGGTGCTCACTCTTGCTTACAGGAATGAATTATTTCCCTTACCCTCCCCCGCTAAACCCTCTCGCCTCAGTCTTCCTGGCCTCACCTCCAGGCTGACCATGTAGCTCAGCATGTCTTCATCTTCGTCAGTGATCAGGGCTGACATCTGGGGGTGGTTTGCAATCTGATTTAGGTCAAAGAGACTTTATACACGATGGAAGGGAAAGCGACGAGCAACAGGGAAGAAGGCCTAAGAGCACCCAGAGGCTGGGGTAGGGGATTTCTCAGATCTGCTTCCATGTATGATCTCCTTTCACCTCCCCCTCCCCGTAAACTAAGGCCTCCTGTGTTCACAGAGGGTGTATGATTCTGAGGCTGACTGCACTGACATGGGGAGGCGCGATTTGCAGAGACTTGCTGGTGTCTGAGGAGTGGCAGAATCTGCTTAGAGCCGAAGACGCCCAGTCCCAGATCGGACTAGCGAGGGGCAGCAATCACACTCCCTTAAAAATAGCTTGCTTCACCGAAAAACCTCTTCTGGTCTGAACTCGCTTCTGCTCTTCAAAAAGATGCCCCAAACGTCTGCTGCTCGGCATCACCAAGGGTTTCTCTGCCGCTTGCAGGACAATAGTACCCACGCCTGCTGTGGCTTTCCGCAGCCACATTTGTCCGTGGCAACTCCCCTTTGTTCCCCAAAGAGTCACATCGACGCCGAGCTGCCCATCGGTCACTTACACTTCCCCGAGAGCACCTCTCCACTAGAAAGGCCGAAGAAACACTGAGAAGGATACAACATTGGCCCAGAAGCCAGGGACGCTCTGGATGACGGCGCCTCTGCGGTCTAGGTGGGGCTTGCGCCTCCGCTCCATCTTTTCCCGCTGCCGAGAAAAGGCCTTCCTGGCTTGGGCATTAACCGGCTCCAGCTCCACCTGAACGGCCAGCAGCTCCTCCAGTGCAGACTCTGGGGTCATGGGCCCAGGGCCAGGCTGTGCCCGCTGGGCCTCCTCCTGCCGCTCCACGAGGCCCTCCTCCTCCGCCACCACCTCCACCTCCGCCATTATGTCATCCAACGGCAGCACCGCCTCCTCCCCCAAAGCCGCCTGCTCACTCTCCACCCCGGCCGCCCCCTCCTGTACAGCCTCCATCCTGAAGGCGGTGCCCTCCTCGGCACTCGCACGCACCAAGGCCTGTGCTGCCCGACCCACGCCACAGGAACCCTGCCGCAGCCTCTATGGCACCCGGTAGCTCAGCGAGCCCTCAGGGCGCATGCGCCGGGCTTCCAGGCGCCCCCTAAGGGACTGCGCGCGAAGGGCCGAGGGGCCGCACCCAGGCCGACTTCCTCCCGTCGTGGCCAATCAATGGGAGGGCGGTGGGCGTCTCCCTGGGCGGCACAGCCACTGGCGGGCCTGCATCTCCAGCCCCCCACCCCCCGCCTTCCCTGCCCAAGCCTCCTCCGAGAAGCCCTTGGAGCTTGTGCCGGGTAGCTAGGCATCCAGGCACACGCGGGCTGCGTGGCCTTTGGAATTGTGGGCATGGCAGCCCTGTGCCCTGACATCCTCAGGGTGGCAAGCCATGAACATCTCTATGTGTCACGAACACAGGAAACGTCTCTCTTCGTTAGGCAGGCCAGGTAGATGGTACGGAAGTAATACTGCAGATCCAGAGAAAACTCTCTGGTTCCTGGGGCTAGGGCGGCAGGGGTGTCCTGGGGGAAGTGATCGGGGCGGGCACGTGGGAGGAAAGTCGCCTGCCTTATAAAAGATTAATTGTGAGGAGAAAGTTATGCTTCCCATTACTACAAATACACAAGTATGATTTCATCCAAAGCTGAAAGCAGTCAATATAATTTGTTTTTAATGTTTTATTTAAAATCCTTAATTTCAACAGGATTACTCAAGAAAAATAACGTTATTCGTATTAAATAATGTTGATGTATTCCCTTTAATTGTTGATTATTTCAAATGTACGTAAAATAGTAAATGGCACTGTACAATGTAGTTTCATGAAGCATTCTTTATAGTTTTCATAAAATTGACAGTCTCCATGGAATATTTTAAGACTGAGGAAGTTCCATATATCATTTTATTGTACTTTCACTTTATTACTTCTTGCATGTCATAACTGATGGATATAAAACTATGTATATTTACAAACATGAAAAACATGGATTTTTGTTTACGTTTTCTAGTGAGACAAAGTTACCAATACTTATATCTATTTAGGAAAATTTTTACAAACCCAAAGTTCTAATCTGTCTTTTCTTTGAAGTTTCATATTTCAGTCTAGGTATGTAATGGAATTGGCTGGGATCATTCTTTGATTTCACTGTTATTTGTGAGTTTCTGATATGCTTTTAGGAATGTATAGAGTTTCAAGCTTGCTTTCTTCTTCTTCATCTACCTTTGGACCTGTATATGCAATGTCTGCAGTAATGTGCAGTGCTATCTGACATACGGCTGCTGAAAGATACAAGCATATATACAATTCTTTGTTTCAGTGAATCTTTAGGAACAGACAAGTAACCTGAGACATAATTATGGTATGAATGTAAGCAAGCAGTTTATCATAGAGGTACAATAAGGGTGAAAATAAATGTAAAAATACATGCCTCATCCAAAACATGAGGTAGTCCAAATGAAAAATGTAAGTTGGCGTAAAGAACACTTTAAAAGTTCTGATTCTTTCTGGTGAGAGCAAGGAGCTCAGAAACCATGAGAAAGTCCTTCAAAGCTGCATGTTGGATTTGCAGGTCAGGATGGAAAGCCTGGGTCTGGGGGAGGGTGCTACGGTCCTGGTCTGGTTGAGGTCCTTCTGGGGCTCAGGTGTGTCTCAGCGGGAAAGCTGGGAAGGGGAAACGCATGCTTCACCCCGGCTAGAATGCCACCTCAGCCCACCTAGATGAAATTGCCCCTTCACAGCCCTGTTTCTCCTTCTTGGACAGGCAGGTGGAGGAACTCGGCCACCCTGAATACAAGTGGTAGGAAGAAGTTTGCCTTTCATCACAACATTTACTTCGGAAACAAAGTGATGACTAAGGAGTATTGCATTGGCATCCTCCATGAGGAGTAGAGGGGGTAGTACCTCGGAAGCTGGGCCTGGCGTGAGCCTTCCTGACTCGTCTCCCTCCAGGATACAGGGCGACTGGCTCCACTGCAGTCCAGTGGTTCCAGGGTCATGCAAGTGAAAGCCCGAGTTTCCCGCAGGTCACTGCCTGAGCTTCTTCAGCTGGTTGTCTGACTGTGACGGCCCAGGTTATGGCACGATTGCTGAGGTGGGGCAGCTATGGGGCATCATCGCAAAGGACCTTCTTCGACATTCCTTGGCATCGGAGGAATTGGCTTTGAACCAGAACCTGACCTGTCACGGCCAATTTGCCCAGTCCACCAGATCATCAGCCAGGGCCTGTGGCTCTATATTCTGCAGCACTACCCAAGGGAGTTAGGCCCTCAGAGAGGGAACAGAGAAGAGGCTAGGGAAGCAGCCCAGGGCTGGGGGTTGAGAGGCCTGTGGGTCCTGGAGGTAGGACACACATAGAGAAGCCAAGGCTCAGGGAGGAGACTGCAGTAAGGAAACTCAGGCCATCATGGGCTGGTGGAGAAATGCCCATCAGGGAACTGTGGTACCCACATTTCACGATGGGGGAACCGTAATCTGCTTAATAGGCATAAGCAGCTAAGGTCAATGGGTGGGAAGCCAGGATCAAGGGATAGCTGCCTCATCATCCCTTGCTAGCTACTTCCCTGTCCTGAGGCTTGCTTCTACCTGGGGTTCAGTTTGGGCTCAACCAGGGATCTCTCACCCTCCACACAGATGCCCACCTGAGGCCTGTCTAGGTCTGCGTCCTCCCAGAATGACTCTCCCAGGCCTGCTAAGTACCGTTTGGATGACACCACGCTCCACTGACATGCTTGCTTCCCTCCGCCATCCTCATTCACCCACCAACTCCCCACCCCAAAAAAGGCAGGCCACCGCACAGGGAATCTGGAGGACCACACAGGGCTCACAGGGGAGGAAATGTGAAGAGACGGCAAAACAGAACAGGACATTCTGTGTGTTTCCAGAGGCAATCTGCCTGGATATTAAGGCCCACCTCAGTATTGGTGAGGACACCCAGTGTCTCTTGGCCCTGAGCATGTGCACACAAACACGCACATTGTCTAAACGGCATTGACATCACTACTACCTGAGGCATCCTCAGATTCTATACAACCCCTGTAAAAATATCAATGATACAATCTTCTTAGAAAAACAATCTGGGAATCCCAAATTTGCTATGAAATGGCAGAAGATCCTGAAAACCCAGAGCAATCCAGTAAAAAGCACAAAGCTGGAGCCACCACACTACCTAACTTCATGATATACTACTACAAAACTTTTTGTACCAAAATACAATAGCACTGGCAGAAAAGCAGAGACTAGAGCTCAGGAAAAACAACAGGAGCCCAGAACTAAGTCACTGCATTTGCATCTCACCGCCTTTACCCAAAGAAGCAAGAACGCCCAATGCAAAATCAAGTATCTTCTATAAACTAGGTTGGGGAAATGTGAATAGCCACACAAAGGATTTTACAAGTGGATTATTTATCACCAAACTCCAGTGTCAGATCTGAAACGATAAAAATAGCAGAAGAGATCACAAGGAAGAAGCTCCATGGCGTCCGTGTGTGCAATGATGGTCTCAAAGTGACTGCCAGAACACAGTAAACACCATCAAAAACAGAGAATGGAATCATAGCAAACTAAAGTGCTTCACCACACCATAGAAAACTCAACATACAGAAGGGACATCCTACAGGATGGGAGCAATGATTGAATAGTCACAGTACAGAAGGAACTCCCAACAACTCAATAGCATGAAAACAAATGGGCGAAGGCTGCGAAGACTCATTTGTGAAACTGAGACATACAGTTGCCCAGAAGACACACTAAAAGGTCCTCAGTATCCCCAATCCATCACGAAAATGCAAATCAAAAACACAATGAGATTTCTTCTCACTTCAGTCAGAATGCATATTATCCGAAAGTCAAACAAAAAAGAAAGAAAAGAAAACCCTAATCTCTGGTGAGGATGCAGAGAAAACGAATTCCCTGCTCACTTTTGGGGAGAATGTAAATTAGTGCTGGCATTAAAGAAGCTTTATGGCTCTTATTTAAGTATAAACAGTCTTCAGAAATCTACAAGTAGAACCACCCACTATATGATCCAGCAAATCAGAATACCCGGGCACGCCCACTAGTACACAGATCAGTATGTTGAAGTGGTGCGTGCACCCATGCAATTATTGCTGCACTCATTACGTTTTTGCTGTAGCCAAAATACGGAAGCAATCTGAGTGTCCCTCCATTGATAAATGGATTAAAAAATGCAGCAAAAACACGTATGCGCAATGGAAATATGTTGAATATGGGAATCTGTTGAATGTGTGCATGCCATTCTGTTAAGTGACATAAGCCAGGTATCAGAAAGGAAAATAGCACGTGATCTCATTCTTATATGAAATCAAAAAAGCGGACTTCAGAGAAGTAAGACTCCAAAGACTGCGGTGAAGAGGGTGCACTGACGAGATGCTGGATGAAGAACTCATACTTCTAGTTATAAAGGAGGAATAGGTTAAAAATATTTTCTTCAGCATGCTCACTATAACTAGTGGTAACATATTCTTTCTCTAAAAATATTTGAATACAGTGCATGCCATGTTTGTTCACCACAAAAATGACAACTATGTGAGGACACACATATGTTGATTGGCTGGATGTATCCAATGCAGAATGTATATGACCTGTTGAACATCACGCCTTAAGTGGTAAATATGTATCATTTCATATGACATTTTTTAATTAAACCTACAATTTTTAAAATGCCTTAACAAAATAAATGCAAATAAAATATTGTATTATAAAGCAGTGCTTTTCTTTTCTAGCAAAGTCTTTTTCATGACACAGGAAAGAATGCAAGCCTTTTGGTAACTTGAGAAATAAATACATTTGTGTACATGTATATATATAATATATACATGTATATACGTATATAAATGTGCATATATACGTATATACATGTATATACGTATATATGTGCGTATATATGTATTTTTATATATGTGTATATATATATGAAAATCCCTATGAATGCTGATGATGAGTTGAAAGATAGAAATTCCAGGCACAGAGACTATAGTCCATGAATTGAAACCTTCAGTGCATGTTTCAAAACAAGACGTGAGGAGGAGGAAGAAAAAAGTAAAAAACACAAAGCCATGGCAGGTCCATGGGTTACACCTGTCATCCCAGCACTTTGGTAAGCTGAGGTGGGAGGATTGCCTGCACTCAGGAGTTCCAGATGAGCCTGGGGCAACATGGACCCACATTCAAAAAGTAAGTATTTAGTTAATTGATACATAGCTTGGAGGGGTGGCATGCATCTGTACTGCCAGGTGTGTGAGAGTCTGAGTTGAGAGGATCACATGGGTGTGTGGTGCCTGGGCTGCAGTGGGCTGAGATCGTGGGGCTGCTGTCCAACCTAGAAGACAGAGTAAGACCCATTCTCGGAAAACAAACAAAAAACAGTCACATTAGGTAAATTAAAACTATGTAGTGTGAGGAGAATCAAAATAAACGAAACATCATCAGAGCCTATGCGATCTGATGAAGGAAACCAGCTTTCACATAATAACAGCCCCAGCTGGGGAGAACAATGAGAAAGGGCAGAGAGAACACTGTAAATAATAACACGCCAAATTCCCCAAATGAGTTAAAAGACATAAAAGTACAAAGAGTGCTTCTTTTCAATTCAATGCCCTTGAATTCAGAATTAGAAAGTAAACCCAGATAGAGAATAGAAAGACAGACGATACAGATGGAGAGCGTGTGTTGGGGAAGTAAGGGAAGGATGAAAGGAGGGGTGTAGAGGAAGGAAAGGAAAAAAGGAAGGGAGAGAGACTGATAGATGTTCAAAGACACAGATACAAAGTCTACAATGGTTGTAGAGATAGGCATGTGCAAATTGCCGCAGGGAGTGTGGAAAAATATCGGAACCACGGAGACCTAGGTGGAGTCAGAGAAAATATACAAACTCGCACAGAGAAATAAACATACACAACCACAAACACACACGTGGTAGTTTAAACATGAAAAGACACCAAGTCCCTGTCGGTACAAATCACAGATGTGCTTCCGAGTTACTGAGGCACAATGCAAATTTGTCAGTGCCCTTAGCATCTGTGGCCCACGTGCACGGATATTCAGTGGAAGAAGTGTTACACAGCCTTTATAATTCAGCACGATCTGTGATAATACCAGAAGAAGGGATCTCATGTGAAATCACTAGACTGAATTGCACGTAGGATTCAAGGAAGAAGCCCAGTCTGCTGCATTCACTCGGTGGGGTGGCAATATGGCTGAGCCACCAACCCATGGCACGCCCATCCATTGTAGACAGTTCCTGGTTTGCTGCCTGCCTTGGAAAAAGCTCCTCCCCTACCACCACTTTAAAACAGGCTAGCTCCAAAACTAGTCCTGGCATCCATTTACGGTCATTTTCTTATCTATTTACCTCCTAGAAAAATCATTGCAAGACCCTTTCCTCAACATTTTCCTATGCATTAAATTTGGGGAAACGCATTTTAAGACGACCTCGTTATAGGCAAGTCCCCAGACGTTTCCTAATCTGAGTTGCGCAGAGTGCACACACCAATCTGTTGCCCCATTGCCACTATACGGATACCGTACTGGACCACAGTGTCTTTGACATGCACACAGTAGGATAGAGGGCAGCTTGAGGGGGCCAAAGAGTTCCGACTGTTTTCAGAATAATTTGCTTAGAAAACGTGTTTCTCCTGTGTTTGTGGGTCAGGGGGACGGTAGTCAGGGAGGACAAGACTCCCGCTCCACAGCTTCAGCTGTCTGCATAGGAGCAGGGACAAAACCGGGCGATAGATTTTCAAAGCTCAACTGCTTTGATACCGAGCAGAAGGGGTAGAAAGCATACTGAAGGCCCCACAACAGATTCAGGAACTTTGACTGTCAAACCCTCTTCCCTGAAACAACATAGCTCTTCTCACAGAAGCTGTGCTGACCAGAGTCTATACGGGACAGGAATGTTAGCACTCTATTAGCGTGTGGTCAACATGGATGCTCATGTTGGAACTCTTTTCATCTGGGAACAGGAAAGAAAGTTCTGCCTCCGACACTGAAATCCTCCTGCCCCATCCTTGACAGAGGCAACCCCTTGTCTTGTGCATAGACACAGGTGTTCCTGGGAAGCAGCCTCCCACTCGCGAATGAAAGCTGTATGTTTTGTCCTCCTGTGTGAGGCTTGCAACACATACTCTACAACTATATTCGCTTTACATTCTAAACCTTAGGCAAAGTATGCTGAAGAGGCCACAGAAAATTAAAGGGCCCTGGGCTCCAGAAACAATCTGCAGTGCCAATCACGAGGGAGAATATAGAGACTCACTAGACTTTGCAAGAGCACAAAATGCAATCGTAGTGTTGTTAGCTACATACGTTATGGGCTCCTCACCTAACATAGAATCTTGGAGAAAAGCTTAACCCAACTAAAGATGTAAACATCCACAAGAGTGTCCATATCCAGGGTCATCAAGTGACAAGAGAGTCCCTGGATGGATTCTCCAACAATCTTACATTCCACTAATCCACGCCCTTTCCCCTCACTTCTGTAAGTTTGTCTTTTCCCGTAGTCATCTATGCCAAAAGTGTATCCTGAATGCCTTCCCACATGCCTCTGTCACCTTTCCCACAGTCCCTCCATACACCTTACATGCCCATTTCTTCTCACGTTGATGTTTCAGAAGTCCTGAGAGGCTGATTGTCCCAGAAAAGGATTATGCATTCACCTTTAAAAGAACATGTGGATTCAACATGAAAGCCAACTTTAAGATTTCCATCATCCTGTGCTTATCTATTGTGTATGATGATACTCAAAATGAAGGATTTTGGAGGTCCCAGCAAACTGGGACCTGGAAACCCAGTAACCCCATTCCTTGAACTATCTCTGCTTCCATAGGATGAAGTCAGCCTCCAACTAAGCTGTCTTTTGCTTTTACCTCCCCCACTCTGTCCTGTAGGAAGAATCCCAACACATCCCACACCCATTCACTCTACAACTTTAGAGGCCCAGCTCCAACGCAGACTGGTAATTTCCATGAAGAGAATAAAGCACGTGGATGGATCAATTCATTAGCACACCCGAATAAAGTGGATAAACATACACACACACACAAACACAAAGACACACTCACACACACACACAGACACAGAGTCACACATCCTTGAGAATGTTTATTTTTCATTCCATACAATCCAAATTTACCCCCTCTTCCTGATTTCTGGTGACTCGATCTCTTTTTCCTTTAGTTCCTGTGCATAAGACCATGCTGAGTACTGCCGTCCTGCATACTGTTGTAACTTTTTAGGAGTTCTGCTGTATTAGGTAAAATCTGATGCTCCATCATATTCAACTCAACAACTGGGAGTCCCCTAGAGAAACACAAACTCACGTTAAAACGCATTTTCTCTGAGCCATACTTGGAAATGTTTCAATTGTGGGGCCCGCTGAGAAAAGGATATCCCTTCCCCATTTGTGATCCCTTAAACTTCCTCCTACCACGTGTTACAAACTGTTCTGCGCAATCCCTGCCCCATTCCCAGTATTGTCTGTGAGGGGAGTCAGCTAACAAGATGCACTGTACCCTAAAAGCACACAGAAGTCTGATGGGGCAACAGCTTAAGGAAATCCATCAATCTAAACAGTCCTTTGTGGTTTGGGGCAAGGATGATCAGGACGCACATTCAGGGAGCCCAATCTTATGGGGTTGGTAGGATGACTGCCGGAGGGGTTCACAGCCATGGAATCAAGTGCCACAGACTGAACTGAATGATTTTCAGCTTTACTCCTCATTGATTCTGGAAATGGACGATTCTTCACTGGGCTTAAGACTCCACAGCTATCACCTGCTTTGCGTGAAGTCTCTAATGTGCCTTTTCAGCCCAATGCCATGAACGTCCTGGATTCTGTCACTCTCTGTCTTCCTCTCAAGGAATTTCTACATGTACCAAAGGAGCCTCAATTTCTACATTTCTGAAATGAGCACCCAGGCTCCCTGAATAGGCAGGTGCATCAACCCCCTTATACTAGGCATCAAACAGCTCCAGTCCCAACTAACGGCTCACCTGACGTCTCTGTTCCCTCTTCAGGTGGCTTCATCCTCTTGTAGTATTGCAGGGGATTGCGCCACAGGTCCTTACATAGGATCTGTCAGGGGACTCAATCGGGAAAGGCCTCATCAGGGCTCAGAAAGGTGACCCAAGCAGCTGGGAACACACGGGGTCATTTCTCATGTTTCCCAGTGAGGACTCACCTCAGCAATCTTGTTAGATCCTGCGAAGTTGTGGTCAGAGAACCAGTTGAAGAAGTTAAGGCTGCTGCTGTGGTGTCTGCGGCGATAGGCCTCCACTTCATAATACGGATACCACTCAATTGGAGTGGAACGAGAAGCCCTGTATTCTACAGAGACAGGAGTTTTTGTGGGAAGGGGGCTGGATCACGTCGGCAATGATCCACCCGCCATCTTCCTTCCACTACCCATCCTGGGAGCCACCTGTCACCTGTGATGTTCACCAGATATTCCTTGGTAATCACTTCATTCTGGAAGTAGGGGTTACTCCGAAAGAACAACATGATCTTGCAGAGATGAACAGGATGCTTCTCTTCTTCCACCTGTCAGGACAAGGTGGAGAAAGCTTAAATACGTTTTCGGGTGAGGTGCTCACTCTTGCTTACAGGAATGAATTATTTCCCTTACCCTCCCCCGCTAAACCCTCTCGCCTCAGTCTTCCTGGCCTCACCTCCAGGCTGACCATGTAGCTCAGCATGTCTTCATCTTCGTCAGTGATCAGGGCTGACATCTGGGGGTGGTTTGCAATCTGATTTAGGTCAAAGAGACTTTATACACGATGGAAGGGAAAGCGACGAGCAACAGGGAAGAAGGCCTAAGAGCACCCAGAGGCTGGGGTAGGGGATTTCTCAGATCTGCTTCCATGTATGATCTCCTTTCACCTCCCCCTCCCCGTAAACTAAGGCCTCCTGTGTTCACAGAGGGTGTATGATTCTGAGGCTGACTGCACTGACATGGGGAGGCGCGATTTGCAGAGACTTGCTGGTGTCTGAGGAGTGGCAGAATCTGCTTAGAGCCGAAGACGCCCAGTCCCAGATCGGACTAGCGAGGGGCAGCAATCACACTCCCTTAAAAATAGCTTGCTTCACCGAAAAACCTCTTCTGGTCTGAACTCGCTTCTGCTCTTCAAAAAGATGCCCCAAACGTCTGCTGCTCGGCATCACCAAGGGTTTCTCTGCCGCTTGCAGGACAATAGTACCCACGCCTGCTGTGGCTTTCCGCAGCCACATTTGTCCGTGGCAACTCCCCTTTGTTCCCCAAAGAGTCACATCGACGCCGAGCTGCCCATCGGTCACTTACACTTCCCCGAGAGCACCTCTCCACTAGAAAGGCCGAAGAAACACTGAGAAGGATACAACATTGGCCCAGAAGCCAGGGACGCTCTGGATGACGGCGCCTCTGCGGTCTAGGTGGGGCTTGCGCCTCCGCTCCATCTTTTCCCGCTGCCGAGAAAAGGCCTTCCTGGCTTGGGCATTAACCGGCTCCAGCTCCACCTGAACGGCCAGCAGCTCCTCCAGTGCAGACTCTGGGGTCATGGGCCCAGGGCCAGGCTGTGCCCGCTGGGCCTCCTCCTGCCGCTCCACGAGGCCCTCCTCCTCCGCCACCACCTCCACCTCCGCCATTATGTCATCCAACAGCAGCACCGCCTCCTCCCCCAAAGCCGCCTGCTCACTCTCCACCCCGGCCGCCCCCTCCTGTACAGCCTCCATCCTGAAGGCGGTGCCCTCCTCGGCACTCGCACGCACCAAGGCCTGTGCTGCCCGACCCACGCCACAGGAACCCTGCCGCAGCCTCTATGGCACCCGGTAGCTCAGCGAGCCCTCAGGGCGCATGCGCCGGGCTTCCAGGCGCCCCCTAAGGGACTGCGCGCGAAGGGCCGAGGGGCCGCACCCAGGCCGACTTCCTCCCGTCGTGGCCAATCAATGGGAGGGCGGTGGGCGTCTCCCTGGGCGGCACAGCCACTGGCGGGCCTGCATCTCCAGCCCCCCACCCCCCGCCTTCCCTGCCCAAGCCTCCTCCGAGAAGCCCTTGGAGCTTGTGCCGGGTAGCTAGGCATCCAGGCACACGCGGGCTGCGTGGCCTTTGGAATTGTGGGCATGGCAGCCCTGTGCCCTGACATCCTCAGGGTGGCAAGCCATGAACATCTCTATGTGTCACGAACACAGGAAACGTCTCTCTTCGTTAGGCAGGCCAGGTAGATGGTACGGAAGTAATACTGCAGATCCAGAGAAAACTCTCTGGTTCCTGGGGCTAGGGCGGCAGGGGTGTCCTGGGGGAAGTGATCGGGGCGGGCACGTGGGAGGAAAGTCGCCTGCCTTATAAAAGATTAATTGTGAGGAGAAAGTTATGCTTCCCATTACTACAAATACACAAGTATGATTTCATCCAAAGCTGAAAGCAGTCAATATAATTTGTTTTTAATGTTTTATTTAAAATCCTTAATTTCAACAGGATTACTCAAGAAAAATAACGTTATTCGTATTAAATAATGTTGATGTATTCCCTTTAATTGTTGATTATTTCAAATGTACGTAAAATAGTAAATGGCACTGTACAATGTAGATTCATGAAGCATTCTTTATAGTTTTCATAAAATTGACAGTCTCCATGGAATATTTTAAGACTGAGGAAGTTCCATATATCATTTTATTGTACTTTCACTTTATTACTTCTTGCATGTCATAACTGATGGATATAAAACTATGTATATTTACAAACATGAAAAACATGGATTTTTGTTTACGTTTTCTAGTGAGACAAAGTTACCAATACTTATACCTATTTAGGAAAATTTTTACAAACCCAAAGTTCTAATCTGTCTTTTCTTTGAAGTTTCATATTTCAGTCTAGGTATGTAATGGAATTGGCTGGGATCATTCTTTGATTTCACTGTTATTTGTGAGTTTCTGATATGCTTTTAGGAAAGTATAGAGTTTCAAGCTTGCTTTCTTCTTCTTCATCTACCTTTGGATGTGATCAGGGCGGGCACGTGGGAGGAAAGTCGCCTGCGTGTGCTGAGGTGGAATTGATCTGCTGTAGAGGCCAGAGCCCCGGCACACACTCTCACAGGTCGAGGCAAACAGAGGCTCCGAGTACCATGCTTCCTCTCTGAGGATGCTGTACTCCAAGGAGCATTCCAAAGGGCCTCTTGTCCTATGTCCCGGGCACACCAGAGGCCAGCCGCCAGGGTTGGCCATTGTCGGCCTGCGCGCCCGCTGTTGTGCACTGCCTTGACGACCCAGAGGCTTCCGCACCCGCAGCAGCGGCTGCGGTGCCTGTTGGTGGGGCTCTGCAAGCCCAGGGCCGGGGCCTCTCGCTCCCGAGCTCCTGTGCGCCGTTGAGCCTGCTGGGGACTGGAGCCCTTTGGCCAGTGCGGGATCTGCGGGTCCAGCGGAGCTCCTCAGGAAACCTGGGTCCACATAGGTGTGGGACTAGGTTCTCAGCAGGGCGACGCCCGTGAGTCTTTCAGGGAGCGGGTCTGCTGGGGAGCGGGCCCCCAGAGCCTGTGGGTGCGGGGCATGGGCTGGGCTGGGCTGCACAGGCCCGGGGTCTGTGGGAGCACCCAGGAGAAAACCGTGTTGAAGCTGGAGGCAATGCTGGAGAGGACGGCCGGGGTACAGAGCAAGGAGGCGGCCTTGGAAGAGAAGGCGGTGCTGAAGGGGGAAAACATCATGGCTGAGGTGGAGGTGGTGGTTGAGGTGGAGCCCGACGTGGGGTGGCAGAAGGAGGGCCAGCGGGCACAGCCTGGCCCTGGACCGAGCACACCGGGGCCGTCAATGGACTCGCTGGAGGTCCTTCACTTGGAGCTGGGCTCCGTGAATGCCCCAGGCCACAGAGCATCGCCGCCTTGTGGGCCAGAGCAATATGCTTGCGGCTGCCGATTGGGGATGGCTGGCAACAGGGGATAGTCATCGGGCTTCGGGGCTATGGGGGCTGTTTGGGGGGAGGAGCCAGGTGGGAGGCACGTGGGGGTCAGCCAGGAGGCAGGGGATGGGGGACAGCGTGGGAGCCGAAGCCACATTCCTGCAGCTGTGAGGGCAGCTCGCTTGTAGCAGCCCTGGGAGCACGTGGTAGGGAAGGGGAGCCAAGGCCAGCACTGACGAGGGAGAATCGCGGCGCCAAGGTCCCTTTGCGCACAGCCCAAATTTTAAGGACACGTTTCCCTGGGAACTTGCCTGGAGGACGAGGAATCTGTATGCCATTACCAGCCATTGAACCACCCCTGCTCTCGGTGCCTGTTTCCAGCAGGCTCACCCCAGAAACACAAGGTGCTTAAGAGGGGTTCGCGGCACATGGGGCTGCCGACCTCCTCACGGCAGGAACCAGCTCCGCAGATACGCATTCTTCCACCTGCAGGCTCTGCACTCGAAGGTGTGTAGGCCCTGAGCCTATATAACTTCCTTTGGACCCACGCAATTCTCTTGGAGAGCGCCAGGCACAACCCTGCTGTCGCTTCTAAGTACAAGGCTTCCCTCAAGTGGACATGCCCACCCCTCAGGGAGACTAGGATAAGAGGACACCACACACCCGGACATCAGCGGAGCATGTCCAGCACTCAGCACACAAAAGCCTCCTGCATCTCAGAAACCCAGAGAAGCAGCCGCCTCACACCACCCCCCGTCCCTCCCGTCCCTCAGCTGCAACCACCTGCCCACTTTTTCTGCCTCCCGTCTCTAGTCAGCCCAGGCCTTCTTGTCCGGGTTCCACCCACTCCAAAAACCACCACAGTTGTGGCGTTGCCTCCTCGCCAGACAGAGATAGAGGGCCAACAATGAAGGGTGACTGGCCAAATGTCTGGGAGATGGCGCTGTTCCACATTGTCTGTGTTCTTGCGAAATTGCAAGGCGTCACGAGGCTTGCCCACCCAACCCTCTGGAGAGTTCTTGGGCAGAGGTAGATTGTTTGGCGCAGGAGATGTTGGCGTGGTTCAGAAAGCATGCGGAAGTCCTACTTTGCTACATGATGGATTTGCAGGTCAGGCTGGGGAGCCTGGGTCTGTGGGAGGAGTCAAGTGTCTGAGTCAGTTTGAGGTCCCCCTGGGGACCAGCGTTGTCTCAGTGGGAGAGCTGGGAAGGGAAACTCATGGTTCACTACAGCTAATAGGCCATCTCAGCCCAGCTAGTTGACATGGTCCCATTGAATCCATCCTCTTGCTCCTTGATCCGGCAGGTGGAGGAACTCAGCCATCCCGTTTACCGGTGGCAGAATGATTTCCTTTCATCCCAACCTTTATTTCCACAGTGAAATCATCATGAAGGAGCACTTTGTTGGCATCCTCGGTAAGGAATGCCTCCCAGCATGGTAGGGGAGCTGGTGTGTGGGAGGCTGGGACTGGCATGAACCTTCCTGACTCCTCTCCCTGCAGGCTGCAGGGTGTCTCATTCCACTGCAGTCCAGCGGTTCTGGGATCACGAAGGTCAAGCCTCCAGCTGCAGGCAGTACACCTCCTACCTGAGCTTATTCAGCTGTTTGGCTGAACATGACTGCCCGGGTTTTGGCAGGATTGCTGAGGTGGTGTTCAAGGTGAGGCATCATGGGAAAGGACCTAGCTGGTCATTCCTTGGTCTCTGGGGAATTGGCTTTAAACTGTCACCTGAACTGTCCTGGACCCACGTCTGCAGTCCCCTAGATCATCAGCCAGGGCCTATGGCTCAATCTATTGCAGTTCTATCCCATGGAGAGAGGGTAAGCCTTAGAGGCGGAACAGAGAGGAGGCCAGGCGAGCAGCCTAGGGCTGGGAAGGACTGGGAACTGAGAGGCCTTTTGACCTGGATCTGGGCCCCACATGGAGAACCCAAGGATCCTGGAGGAGACTGCAGTGAGCAATCCCAGGCAATCCATGGGTTGGGGGAGAGAGACCCATCAGGGACATGTAACACCCGCATTTCAGGATTGGGGCACCTTAAGCCACTATGATGCATATATGGCTAAAGTCAGCGGGTGACAAGCAGGGCTAAAGGGATAGCTGTCTCATCATCACTCGCCAGCTCCCTGCCCTGCGGTAAGACCTGCTGCCACCTGGGGCTCATTTTGAGATCAACCAGGGCTCCCGTTTTCTCCAGGAGGATGTCCACCTGAGGCCCACCTAGGTCTATGTCCTTTCACAGTGTTTCTCCCAGGCCAGTCATGTTTTGTTTCCATGAACCCGGCTGCCGTGACATGTGTTATCCTCTCTGCCATCCTCACTCCCACTGCCCTGCCTTCCCATATAAGTTAGTCCACCTCCCACGGAATCTGGAGGACCACACTGGGCTCCAGTGTGACGCAACGTTTTATTTTCTTCACGTACATGTATTTTAGGGCTACCTCCCGGGCTGGGAATGTGAAGAGATTGCCAAATGGCTGGGGACCTTCAGTGTGTGTCCAGGGAGGGAACCTCGCTGGGAATAAAGGCCCACCTGAGTAATGGTGTGGACATGCAGTGCCAGTTGTCTTGATAAAGACCTGCTTTCTTACATCACCTACTATTAACATAAAAGTTAATTCCTTAGAATATTGAAAAAACAAATTTAAATATGAAGAAATATAATTAGTTCATAATTGTATGGAAAACACTGCCGACTGATCCATTTTCCATTACAATTCTTATGGGAGACTTGATGTTTTTAGCAAGTTTTAAGATGCATTTTTATTCTTCTACTCCTGCCAGTTTTTATGATCATTTTTGTAATACAAGGACATGGCCTCTGGAAAGTTTTGAGGGACTTTCAGCTTCTTTTAGGGTAGATAGTTGTAAATTTTGAATTGTTTTCCCCTGGGGTTCTTTTCAGGTTACTCTTTGTACTTTCTATGGGGGGTGTTAAATTTGTTTTCTTGTTTCGCCCTTGTGGAACTTTCGTTTTAAAGGAATTGTGTGTGTGTGTGTGTGTGTGTGCGTGTGTTAGAAATGGGAGTTAGCCTGTTAGCATGTTTTCGAGTATGGATTTTTTTTTTTATCAATTTTTTGGGTGTATGTGTGTGTGTGTGTCTGTTTGTTTGTTTTTTTTCAGTTGGAGTCTCACTGTGTCATCTAGGCTGCAGTGAAGGGGCAAACTCTCAGATCATTGCAACCTCTCCCTCCAGCTTCAAAGGATTCCCGTGCCGGCTGGTGCTGTTTTTCCCCCACATGAGGAGAACATGCAGACAGTTATAACAAATTCTGTGCCTGGGTAGGTAGGAAAACAAATTTCAATGAATGGTAAATTTCACAAATACAGTTTCACATTTGTATTTTGCATCATTTTGAAAATTTTAATTGCTGACATATGAAATTCTGTATTGACTTTCATGTTAAATGTACACTTTTCCATCAATTTCAACAATGAAAACTAGCGAAGGCGAAGCATTAGTTCAGGAAGTTGAAAGCAGTCGTTCTGTAAAAAAAAGAACATATTTATTGAAGATATATTTACAGAGATTTTAGAAGGCTTCAGTCAATATTTTTGTTTCTGTTGCTCTGGTGTTTTATCATACAGGGACCAGACTGTAGCATCAGTAGCTATAGTTACAAGGCTAGCAAAGACTCAGTGCTATAGAAATTATTATTGTGAAAATTGGCAGCCTGGTTGTCCGTTTGAGGAGACTAGAGGACTTAGGAGTTTCCGCCCAAAGTACAAGGGCCTGGTTTAGTGGGTGGCCTTCTTTTGCTGAAGTAGATAAGACCCAGGAGAAGGGTGGATTCACTGTAGTAGCCAGGGCTTTGAGACTGGTAAAGCTTATTTGTCCCCTAGTGCCATTCCCAGATATTGGTCTGTGCATAAAGGCACTTCCTGGACTCACTGACTCCTGTAAATTCAAATGTAGAATTTAGATGTAAATCCCTATTTCAACTTCTTAAACTGAGATCTAATAAGTGGGTAATAAAATATGTGTTCAGAGGAAAGGGAGACGTCAGACAGGTATATAACCAAATCATCCTGGTCAAATACCTTCAAAAATATTACTGCAAAAAATTAGTGAAAATTAAACCTTAAAAAAGTTATTTTAATTGGAGAAACAGAAAAAAGTTGGAGTCATTTTAAACCCCAAGGTGTAAAAGTACTGTTATTAGATTACAGGAATTATGTACAATGAATAATTTGTTGGAAGAGCAGCATACTATGTCTTGAGTGTGGATAGAGGTTCATAAGCCATGTAAGAAAACTCAGAGATTGAGAAGAAAATGTTTTCAGGGATTTTTTTCTGTTGTGAAAGACTTTTAAAATGGTTTCCTACTGATCAATGATTCACTTATATTTATCATCGAGGTATATGCTGTATACCCTTTTATATAGGGATGAAGTTATAGTTTCTATCATGTAGATAAAAAAAATGTGACTCTGTACCACATTTGCATCAGAGCCTTTGGCGTGATTAATGAAGCAAACAGTGAAACTGTCTATGTCAGGATACAGGTGGGCACAGCTGGAAGCTTCCGGCACTTGCACTTTAACATTTCTGCATTCTCATCTGTCTCTCCTGGAAAGAAAATGGTCGATAACTATCCTAAAGGACGTATGTTACATGAAGACACTAAGTATTGAGATAAGACCATGAGTTGTCTTATCACTGTCTTGTCATTACATTTATATGTATAATTTATACAAAAAATCCAGTTTATTTTATCACGATTACATATTACATCCCACATTTATGTATTTTATTATCTTTCCAGTGACTGTTTTGTTTTGTTTTGTTTTGTTTTGAAATCTCGTTCCACTCTGTCACTGCCTGCAGCTGGAGGCTTGACCTTCCTGATCCCACAACCACTAGACTGCAGTGGAATGAGACATCCCGTATCCTGCAAAGAGAGGAGTCAGGAAGGTTCATGCCAGACCTACCCTCCCACACACCAGCTCCCCTACCATGCTGGGAGGCGCTCCTTACCGAGGATGCCAAGGCAGTACTCCCGAATGATCACTTCATTGTGGAAGTAAAGACTGTGATAAAAGGAAAACTTCATCCTGCCGCCGGTACCCGGAAGAGTTGCTTTCCTCCCCTTACCTGGCCAAGAAGGAGAAAGAGGACGTACTCAAAGCAGCATTTCATGTAGCTGGGGTGAGGTGACCTGTTAGCTGGGGTGAAGCGTGTGTTTCTCCTTCCCAACTCTCTCATTGAGACACCCCCGGGTCCCAGGGGTACCTCAACCTGACCCAGACACCAGACCCCTCCCGAAGACTCAGGCTCCTTAGCCTGACCTGCAAATCCATCACGTACGTAGCTTAGCAGGACTTCATCATCATTTGTGATCCCGGCCAACATCTGGGTGTGCCGCACAAGCTGCCTCTGGTCAAGGAGCCGCCAGATGATTGGGTGGGCGTGCAAGGAAACACCCTGCAACTTTGCAAGAGCACGGAGAGTGTGGGGCAGGGCACCTTCCCTTCCAGGCCCTCTGTCTCTGTCTGGCGTGGAGGGCACCATCAGAGCTGTGGTGGTCTTGGTGGTGGGTGGAGGCAGGCCCAGACAACCTGCTCTGACCAGGGACTGGCACTGAAGAAGTGGGCAGGGGGTTGGGGGCGGGGTGTTGTTGTGTGAGGCGACTACTTGCTCGGCGTTTCTGAGCTGCAGGAGGCCCTCCTGTGCTGGGTGCTAGACAGGCTCTGCTGCTGTCTGAGTGTGTGGTCTCTCCTACTCCTGGTCTCCCTGAGGGGTGCACGTGTCCACCCCAGGCAACCGCTGTGGGTAGAAGTAGCTACGGGGCTGTGCCTGGCTCTCCCCATGGAGCTCGAGTGGTTTCAAGGGAGCTTATATATACTCAGGGCCTAAACATCTTTGGGTGCAGTGCTGGCACAGGGAAGAAATTGTGTCTGGGGAGACAGTGCCTGCCTTGCATAGGACAGCAGCCCCGTGCACAGTGACATCGAGTCTTGAGCACCTTGTGTTTCTGGGGTAAGCTTGCTGGACACAGGCAAGGGGAGCAGGGAAGTTCCATGGCTGGCATGGGCATGCAGACTCCCCTTCCTCCAGGGACTTTCCCAGTGAATCGTATCCTTCAACTTTCTGCTGTTATGATGGGTCCTTGGCGCTGCTGTTCTCCCTGGTGAGTGCTGTGCTTGGCTTCCTGTCCCTACCACATGCCCTCAGGGCACATGCAATTCAGCTGCCCTCCTATGTGCATGAGCCTGTTCTCGGTTCCCCTTGTTGTCCCCCATGCCCTGAATCCTGGCTGACCGCCAGTGCCTACCACCTTGTTTCCCCCCACCTCCGCTCCCGGGAGCTCGGCGCCCATCCCCTGCTGCCAACCATCCCGAATTGGAAGCTGCAAGGATATGGCTCTGGCCCAGAAGCCGGGGATGCCATGTGGCCTGGGACATTCACGTAGCGGAGCTCCAAGTGAAGGACGTCCAGCGAGTCTCTTGCTGGCTGGGGCGTACTGGGGCCAGGGCCAGGCTGTGCCTGCAGGTCCTCCTGCTGTGGCTCCACATTGGCCTCCTCCTTGGCCACCACCTCCATCTCTGCAATGATGTCATCCCCCACTAGCATGCCTCTTCCCCCAGGGTTGTCTTCCTGCTCTGTGCACAGACCATCCTCTCCTGCACAGCCTCCAGCCTTAACATGGTGCCCTCCTTGAGGCTCCAACAGAGCAAAGCCTGTGCCTCCCACCCCTCACCCCCTCCCCCGGCACCCCTCGACTCTGGGGGCAACTCCAGGAGAGGCCTGCGGGCCTTGCCCTGCTGAGAACCACATCCTACACCTATGTGGAACAGGGTTCCTGGGGAGCCCCACAGGGCCCTTAGCCTGTCACTCTCACACTGCGGCTCAGATACCCAGCAGGGTTAGCTGCGCACAGCAGCCCTGGAGTCGGATGCCAAGGCCCTGGCTTCCAGAGCCCCGCTAGCAGGCACCACGGCCACCACTGCATTTGTGAGAGCCTCTGCACCAGCAAAGCAGTGCACACGGATCACTGCATTGGCGACCATGGCGGTAGGCCTCCCGTGTGCCCAGGACACAGGATGAGAAGTCCTTTGGAATGCCCCTGTGAGTACAGCATCCTCAGGGAGGAACCATGGAACTCGGAGTATGTATTTGCCTAGACCTGACAGAATCCTTGCAGGGTTTCAGCTTCTGGTGCAGAGGAATTCCACCTCAGCAACGTACCAGTCAACTTGAGTCCCACGCACCCGCCCTGCCCCAATCCCCCCAAGCCACCGCCGCTGCCCTCGCCCCAGCGGGCAGCGCTTGTCCCTCTCTCTCCCCTCTGGATCTGCAATATTCGGTACCATCAGCCTAGCCTGCCTAATGAAGTGAGATGTTTCATGTGTTCCCTGTGGGTTAATTAATGTCTTGCCACACTCAGGATGCCAGTTAGGGTGTAGGTCTTCCATGCCCACAATTGCAAAGGGCTCACAGTTCGCGTGTGCCTTATTCCACCGCCGCCCGCCACATGGCACAAGCGTGGTCTCGGAAGAGTTACCGCGAGATGATGGAGCTGCAGGCCAGCTGGGGCGGAGGGGCCTCAGGACACGCCCACAGCCTTCGCAGGAACTGGCTGACGCCCACCGCCTTCGCAATGATTGGCCGCTGGAGGTAGGCGGGATTTCCGGGCACGGCTTCTGGCGTCCTTCCCTCTCGGGGTAGCTGCCGCTGTCCTTCCCGCAGTTGGCCCTGTGGTGTTCCGAAGCCGGTTCCGTACGGCCTGAGGGCCAGGCGAACCTCAGGCTCTTTGTCCTACTAAAAAGCGCAGGTATTTTCTGTTTCTCTGGACAGCTGGGTCTCTCGGCAAGAATAGAAAGCAAAGGTTTGGGATTTTGTCTACAAAAGGGGATGGGTTTTCTATGTGTGGTTGTTGAATTACGGGAGGAGTCAGTGGGGGAAAGAACTCCTCAGTGCTATTAAGAGACTCACTTTCGTTAAACTCATTGATTTTTGCTGAGGATTCTACCTTTAAGTGCCTAATATGTCCGACTAGTTGTGGGAGATGGTGCTAAGCCGCCATTTGTTTTCATGTGCACTTTTTATTAAAGCGGGTTTTCTCTGTGAATGTGGTCATAATTCAGAATACAGGCAATACACTTAACCACTGCGATTAAAAAGTCACACTTTTAGTTAGCACATGTCGCGTGTCTGATTTGCTTGGAAGAAATTATCAAATTTTGACATAAATTGTGTTACTTTAGTGTATGTAGAAATATGGGGCCACAAATAATCTGAGTTTCAGTTTGCCTCTGTAAAGCCTGTGATTGTCTCCTTCGTTGTATGACAGTATTTGAAAGATGTTTCATGTATCTTTGGCACCGTAAATAATTTAAACCGAATAAGTGGGTGTAACCGAGATAAATGGAGTTAGATAGCCGAAAACTGGAACAAAATAGATGCGCTTAAGTTATTCTGTTAACCTGGCACACTGCCTTACTCCTGTAATCCTAGCATTTTGGGAAGTGGAGGTCGGAGGATGGCTTGAAGTCAGGAGTTTGAGACCAGCCTGGGTAACGTAATGGACTCTTTCATTGCTATTTTCGCATCAGGGACTGGTTTAGTAGAAGTCAGTTTTTCCTCAGACAAGGGTTGCGCAGGGGAAGAAGGCGGCGAGGTGGACACGTTTGGGAGTGGGGGCTGGCGGCAGGGCTCCGAGGGGCACGTGGTGGGGCGGGTCTTCCGGTAGGAGCAATGTGACAGAGGCCAGGTGGGGCAGTGAGGCTGTCACGGGGACAGGGAGGGCCAGCGAGGGAGTAGGGAGGATGGTTTCCGGATAAAAGTGTACCACCTCAGGTCATCCTCAGGCGTTACATTCTCCACAGACAGGTATTACATGTCATCCTCCGGCATCACATTCAGGCCACAGATAGGTACGGGTTGAAGGCTAGGGTTTGGGGATCTTTGACCTATTGTATATTTCAAATCACTAAAAGATGGTAAAATATTTAAAATATTCTCCTCCTAGAACATTTTAAGTAGCTCGATTTAATCTCTTATCCAAATATCATGCTGAGTGTGGTGAGTCACCCTTGAAATCCCATCACTTTGGTAGTCCCAAGCCGGCAGAACACTTGAGCCGAAGATTTGGAGACTAGCTTGGGCACTATGGGGAAACCCTTGTCTATTTTTAAAAATACAAAAAATTGCCCAGCTGTGGTAGAAAGCGCCTGTAGTACTAGCTACTTGGGAAGCTGAGATGTAGGAAGATCAGTTGAGGCTGGGTGGAAGAGCCTGCGGTGAGCAGTTCACTTTGGCAACAGGAGACATACATCTCAAGAAAGAAAATATGCAAAACATCACACTGTACCTCATAAATAGATTCTTTTCAAATAAAATTATTTAAATGGGGACATTCTTCATATTGCAACTGAGGAAAATTACAATAGCTTTTCTTATCTAATTTTTAGAAGTGAGATTTTGTCAGGTACATACTAAAATGCAGCATTTGTCCATGAAGTTAGTGCCCCTCTGCTCTGAGTGTTACAAATTTTACATATATAAAGTAAGAAATATTAAAAAGATGTCAGCCTCGGGAAGGGAATTTTACTTGGGTTTTCAGCACAGTACGTAATAAAATTTTCTCTTTTTAGCTTATTTATATCTAAATATAGATAATTTTTTACCATTTACAGCACAATGGTAGAAGCAGATCATCCTGGCAAGCTTTTCATTGGTGGCCTCAATAGAGAAACCAATGAGAAGATGCTTAAAGCAGTATTTGGGAAACATGGTCCCATATCAGAAGGTAACTCTTAAAACCGTGTCTCTCTCTCTGTGTGTGTGTGTGTGTGTGTGTATTTTCACATGTATATTTCAATATGTATGTTTAAAATATGTATGTTATATATATATATGTTTTGAAAAAATATATTTTTTCGAAGTTCATTGTATACCTACGTTAAAATGCCTTATGCATTTTAAACTCTTATTTTGTAGTATCCGTTTGATATTTGGAAAATTCTCATAGTAGTAGGTTAAGGTTCTGTGGAAAGGATAACCTACTACTTAGAAAGGAAAATGAGGGAAAGTAAATGTGCTGTGGAGTTCCGAAACAAACTGGAATAAACTAGACTGACTGTAGGGGTGACTGAGTACTGAGAACCATAATAGTGATGTGAAATGCAATTATTTTTTAGTTTGATGTAACCTTTAGATGGTGAGTACCTTGATGAGTCCATTATATGAATGTAAAATGTTTTCATATATTTTAGTTCTTTTGATAAAGGATCGAACCAGCAAATCCAGAGGCTTTGCATTTATTACTTTTGAGAACCCTGCAGATGCTAAGAATGCTGCCAAAGATATGAATGGAAAGGTAAGAGTCCCTTATTACTAATATTCTAACTCTGTTCTTCAATTAACAATATTTCTAGGTCTTTTTAATATTACTAAACTTTTGAAGATAGTAGAATGACATATGAAGCCATCCTCTTTTTTGTGCCATATACGTGCAAGTGTAGTTGGAAGGGTATTGGAATTAACATTCTATAAATTAATATTTGGTAACCTTTTTCTATGTTTGTATTTCGATATGAGTGCAAATAGATTTTAAAAGGTTTTGAAGAGCTTTAAAACTTAAAAGGAACCCTCATGTAAATGAAAGTAATAAGTCAATATTTATTAAATGCTATTAATAACAGATGCACAAGAAGGAAAGACTCTTTCCTTCTTGAAGAATGTATTTTATGAAAATATATTCTTGCAAAAGTGTATTTAAATAAGACCCTTACATTTACGGAAAGGTTAAGTAGTTGAAAATAGAAAATAATATGAGAACATTGAAGTCAGATAACAGAAGAAGTAACTGGCATTCTTGGCTCCGTGCTTGCTTTTTCTCCTAAGGACATTTCTTTCCTGTCACCAGAGTAATTTATGTAACATGAATAGCTAATTACTCATTTCCCCAGTGTGTTTGAGGACTTGTTTTGATTGAACCAATGGTCTCTTGTCCTGTTGAGTCTTAAATCTAGAGATTGTGTGTTTACTTAAGCTTTAAACTTCTATGTAATTATGTTAATTATTGAATTCCTTTACATTGTAGTCAAGAGCATTCCATTCTGTGCTCTTTAGTGTTTTTTGCTTTATAGCATTATCCCAATCATGCCGGGCATGGTGGCTCATGCATGTAATCCCAACACTTTGGGTGGCCAAGGCGGGCAGATCACAAGGTCAGGAGAAAGAAACCATAATGGCCAACATGGTGAAACCCTGTCGCTACTAAAATACAAAAAAAAAAAAAAAGAAATTAGCTGCATCTGGTTGTGTGTGCCTGTAGTTCCGGCTAGTCAGTAAGCTGAGGCAGGGGAATCGGTTAAACCCAAGGAGGCAGAGGTTGCAGTGAGCCGAGACCACGCCGATGCACTCCAGCCTGGCAACAGAGCAAGAATCCGTCTCAAAAAAACAAAAAATAAATAAAATAAATAAATAACATTATCCCAATCTGTTTTTAGGTCCTGTTAGTCTTCACGCTATTCCCAAAGTGCTTTTTTAGACTTCTTGAGAATTATCCTTCCCTGTGTATGGCTCATAAATAAAATTTATGCTTCAAAAACCACTTAGATTTCATATTTTCTTCCTCATTGCGTATTGTAGGTATTTTCTACTCGCTGTACTATGTATTAATCTATTGATCGTGAAATTGTATATAGTGCATATTTAAGTCTTGCTAGTTGCTTTTCTTTCTGTTACATCTAGCACACTTCCTGTCACATAGCAGAAAGTACATTTTTATTCACCCTTATAAATTAGTATTTCAAGCTGTGGTAGAAACCGAGAGTTGCTTTTGGTTCATGGCTTTGTGGTAGGTATGGAGATAATTTTGACTTCTGTATAGGAATCTATGATAATTTCTTTTTTCCCTCTAGTTTTCAAGCAAAAGGGCAGATAATTTGTGTAAAGTTTTTGTTCGTTTGTTTGTTTTTTAAGATGGAGACTCGCTGCGTGCCCTAGGCTGGATTGCAGTGGGGCCATCTTGGCTTACTGCAACCTTCGCCTCCCGGGTTCAAGCGATTCTCCTGCCTCAGCCTCCCAGTACCAGGGGCTACAGAGGCGTGCCACCACGCCCAGCTAATTTTGTACTTTGAGTAGGGATGGGGTTTCACCCTGTTAGCCAGGATGAGCTGTATCTCTTCACCTCATGATCCACCTGCCTCAGCCTCCCAAAGTATTGGGATTACAGGTGTGAGCCACCGCGCCCAGCCAACGTTATTTCTAAATTACTTCATCTCACATGTTTTATTGTGTTAAAATAACTATGAATGTTGTATGCACATTAATGTTAAGATGGCCAATAAAGGAGGTTCTTCGAGTTTTCAGGGGGAATTAACAGTTAAGGAATTTTGGCTGACTTCAGAACACTGGGAAGGAAGCAGCCGTGGGCAAATCTGGGGAAAATATTTTGAGCCCAGAAATAACAAAAGAAGTTTCAAGGTAGGAACAACGGGCGATGTGGCTGCAAGGGGTCTTGTTCAGGGATTTAAGTCCTTCCTCCAAATAACAAAAGCCATGTAATTTTAAAATCGCATTATTAGCTGAACTGTTTTCAAAAATTGCTGTGGCCTGTAGAAAAGATTACAGTGAAAAATGTTATTATGAAATTAATTAGGATAGTTAAGCATTTCTGAGAAATTACCTGAAGTACTATATTAAGATTTGTTTTTTAGGGGCACGTCTAAGGCAAGGTAAGAAATGAGTAAGGCAAGAAAACTTAATGAGATCAAACAAGGATCACATTTACAGAAACATTTTTAGAGTCAATATAGAATTGTAAATCATATGGGGACATTTTATGTAAGTGTTAGCAAATCCAACAAGAAACAACTCATAATGAGTAATGTGACTAATCACTCTGAAAAAGTAAGCTCATTTTTTTTTAAATGACACAAGTTTCGTTGGGACATTGCAACTTTCAAATCAGTGATGTGACTACAAAGATGAAGTGGATTATATATTGTAAAAAACAGATGTGCCACATTCTTCCATAGAATGTGTGATGGGTCAATCTTTTTTTTTATGTTTGAGTTTTTTTTTTTTTAATAATGGAGAAGTTTTCAAGGAATTTGAAAAATAGAATTTGTGTTTGATCCCTTAATGGAAGGCATGTGCTCAGTAACTGTCTCAAATTTGGCATTGCGAAAGATGTGTTCATTTTAGGAGAAAAAAAAGTTTCCTTTTGAGAGAAAATACCTCGAATTGAACTACAGTTGATGTAAAAATGTTTGTAAAATGTGCATACGTTAAATGTGCCAGTGTTATTGATAGTACCCTTAATACTTCTAGTCTTTGGATGGAAAAGCAATAAAAGTAGAACAAGCCAAGAAACCATCTTTTCAAAGTGATGGTAGGCGGAGACCACCAGCTTCTTCGAGAACCAGAAGCCCTTCAGGAAGTCTGAGATCTGCAAGAGGAAGCAGTGGAGGAACAAGAGGGTGGCTTCCCTCACATGAAGGACACCTGGGTAATGTTTTAAAATATAAAGATGGAACCATAGGACTGAAAGAAAATAAGTTTGACGATATCAAAATTTCTCAATTTTTTTATTTCCTGTATGAAGAGAAAATTAGCTTATTGATAATAAGCAAACTTATTTCTAAGTACTAAAGGCGTATTAGAAGAATGATTGAACTAATATCTAACATTTGTTTTAAAATTATAGTAAGTTTGCATTGAAGTAACACACATTTGAAACTGGGTTGTGTTTGTGAATGCTGATTGCCTGTACTCAACCGGTTTTCTGCAGAACCCATTTATATTCATTATACTTTAGAGTTTTCTACTTTAGGGCCCAGAACTTCGTGTCAGTTGTATTATCAAAGTACGATGTAATATTTAAAATTTTCCAACAGGAAAAAGTAACTGAATACTGAAGATTGATTTTGCAGTATTTGTTTTCTTGTGTCTACATGTGGAAACATCTATGCAAATGTATTGCTTTGTAATTTTGATACAGAGAGTTTGTACATTGGCCTGCCATAAAGCATTTTCAATTGAAGAAATGTAGAACTTTAATTTCTGAAAAGAGTGTGTGACTCTGGAAAGTTCTAAAAACCACGGTTTCACAGATATGTATGAATCTTTCTTTGCTGGAGGCTGAGTCACTGAAAATGATATTTATGAGTGATTTACTTAATAGAAATGAGGGGTCCATCTTTACATCCAAAAGAAAAACAAACCATATATTTAAAAAAAAAGGAAAAAAAAAACTGTTGGATGGGCTGGGCGAGGTGGCTCACGCCTGTCACCTCAGCACCTGGGGAGTACAGGGCAGGTGGACCACGAGGTCAGGATTTCCAGACTAGCCTGGCCAACATGGTGAAACCCTGTCTCTCCTAAAGATACAAAAAAATTTGCCTGGGCGTGGTGGCGTGCACCTGTAATCCCAGCTACTCAGGAGGCTGAGGCAGGAGAATCACGGGAACCTGGGAGGCAAAAGCTGCAGTGAGCCAAGGTTATGCCATGGCACTCCAACCTGCGTGATAGGGCAAGAGTGCATCTGAATAAATAAATAAATAAACCTGTTGGTTAAGTTGTATTATCTATTAACCAACCTTCAAAACTCTAACAATTAACTTGGAGTTTTAATAACCAGACGTGTAATTAATTGGAGATTGTTTTCAAGTTGAAATTGCAGTGTTTGCTCCAGTTTAAGATGCATAGCTTCATGGCTATTTTGTCTCCACTGATCTTGAGGGTGAGGTTCAATTATACTCTGCCACGGACGAGAATGTATATATAAATTCTAACCTGTAACACCACCTGGCAATTGGCATATATCTACATTTTTGTAGACGTATAAAAATGTTTATATTACCGAATATGCAATTCTTAAAGACTGTTAAAATTCAGCATAGTCTCATCTGAAAATTAGTGTCTCATAAGGGAATTTTAAGAATTCTATATTGTGTTAACAAATTTTAGAGACAATGTATTTTCCTGATATGTGACTTCTTGGTATTGGAAATATTTGAGTTTCTTTGAATGGAAATTAGTTTATCTTTATGATGTGCTTTGAAAATTTTTCCTCATTACAGAAGGATATAAACAGTCAGTTATCATTTTTCTTTTAATATTTTTATGCCTATTATATTTAGATATTTTAGTGATAGGTTTCTGCCCTGTTCACGCCCCATTTTCCCACATCTCTCCCTCATACCGATATATTATGATACTTGAGTTCCTTTCTAGGTTTTCTAAATGAACTTTTATTGCTTGAAGTGTACTAATACCATGTAGGAATGCTAATTTTATTAGTTTAGACAAAATGTGAATTTGTTATAAAATGTAGAAAATATTTGTAAACAACTAAAACTTAGCCATTTAAGAAACAGTGATGTTAGTTAACTAAAAAGATTTTGTTTGAAATACAGATGATGGTGGATACACTCCTGATCTCAAGATGAGTTATTCTAGGGGACTCACTCCAGTTAAAAGAGGTCCATCTTCAAGAAGTGGAGGTCCTCCTCTGAAAAAATCTGCTCCTTCTGCTGTGGCAAGAAGCAGTAGTTGGATGGGAAGCCAAGGTAAATGCTACCTGACAGAAAGACCGTAGTTTTTGTATGACTGAAAATGAGCCGTTTTACCTGAATGCTTAGCTTTAAGTTCATTGAACAAAAGGGAAGTGACACATACGTGAGCATAATTGCTGATTGATAGCTTTTATTATAGTTTCTATCTCACTAGGTACCTTTCAGATTTATGTTGAAGAAATACTTGAGCTTCTCATTGCAGATCAAAGAAGTGATTAGAGTGAGGCCAACATTCCTTTTAATCCTGTGTTGGCTAGAAAATTCCCCTTAATTTTTCTAAAAGTTCCTAGCAGTATTCTTTGATGGTAGGCTTCTTGATGTAATTAATTCTTCCATTTCCTAAGTCCCCTGGTGTCCCATTCTAAAAATTGCTTGTTCGGTGACTTTGCCGGGTTGGAGTCTTGCTCTTACTACGTGAGAGTGCACTATGTGAGATGACGGCTTACCATAGCCTCAAATTTGTGAGATGACGGCTTACTATAGCCTCAAATTCCTGGGCTCAAGCAATTCTGCTGTTTCAGCCTCCCGAGTTTCTGCAACTACAGGCATGCAGCAGCACACCTAGCTACATTTTTTTCCTATGTTTTTGTAGAGAGAGGATCTGACTACATTGTCAAAACTGATGTTAAAGCCTGGGGCTCAAGCGGTCCAGCTGCCTCAGCCTTCCACACTCACTCACAGTGTGAGCCGCTAAGCCTGGCCATCCAGCTTCTGAGACCTCAGTAATGCGTATGTGCAAGGCATACTCTCTGCTTGCATGAAGATTCAAAAGAACTACAAGAGCATTTAGCAGACAAGGAGTCATTGGGCTTAAATATGATTTAAAAATAAATTTAAGGCTCGAGAGGTAGACACGTAGGAGTCCAAAATTCTTAAATTAAGTGGATATCACAGAAATGCAGAGTTGTGAAATATAGGTGTATGTAAATCAGTAATTGAGATTGTACCGGGATGTTTAAACATTAACACAAGGTCCTTAGTGTAAGATTTGAAATTATTTGAGGAGAGAATTTAGAACTAAGCAACATGAGGTGAGCAGTAGGGTTGAATGCAAGTAATACTTTTGAGAATTGTAAGACTGCAGACTGAGCAGAAGAAAATAAGACAATAAATAAAAGTTCTTAGCAAGGAAGTTTAAGCAGAGCAAATTAAAATTCTTTCTTAGTCCTCCATCCACATATGGAGGAAGTTAAAAACTGCCATTTTCAATTTTACATTTCATACGTAGAGTATCGGTGAAAGGAGGTATTTATTGGCTTCAGGATACCCAAGCCAACACATTTCCATTGGAAAATTAGCCAGTGAAGGTATCATATGTGAAACACTGACCTCTAAGGAATAGCAAGTGAAGAATATATTAAAGGAGAAACTTTCTATTTTGAAATAGCAACAATGTTGTAATGACCCCTTGCATAGCATTGCTTTCTTTGCAGTAAAAGCAAATCCTGACCATCATTAGAAAATCTTCACTAATACATTTAAATTTGTCAACATTTAAGATAGAGCCAACCAGTTAGACATAAAGAACTTTTATGTAAACATTTAGCATAGAGTCATTTAAAGGTAGCTGTATTTATGTGTGTGTGAGATGGACTGAATGATATTGGAAAATCTACCTTCTTTGGCTGAGAAAGGACAATGTATGTAAACTTTAAAATCAGTGAAGAGTTTGATGGTTTTACGTGTTTTCCCTGTGTCACTCACAGTCATCAGTAATTTACATGAAAAAGAAAATAAGAACTAAGTAGTTATTAACCATTACAAATGAACTTTTACCTAAGCATTAATGTTTGCCTTCAGCTTCATTAGAAGAACTGGCCTTGTGGAAGCCATGGGATTATCCAAAGCCATGAGAAATATTCACAGTGTCATGTCTGTCTAGTAATTTAGGAAGCAAAGAATGGAGTCATAGAAGAAATAATTTTAAAAAGTTGTTTGAGAGAAGAGAAAATAGCGTTTCAGATTTGGTGTTCTTTACGTAATGCTCCATCATTTGAATGTTAAAGGTCCCATGTCACAAAGAAGAGAGAATTATGGAGTTCCTCCACGCAGAGGGACAATATCTTCCTGGAGAAATGATCGCATGTCACCAAGATATGATGGTTATGCAACTAACGATGGGTAAAGGAAAAATTAAAAAACACAGTTGATTTTTTTTTCTGTGGTGATGAAATTCACATAACAAAATTAAATATTATAAGGTGAACAGTTAAGTGGTGTTTAATACGTTCTGTGCCAGGCAACAACTACCTCCATCGACTTCCAGAACATTTTCATTACTCCAAATTAAAACTCCAACTACCAGTTAAGCAGTCCCTCCCAGTTTCTCCTTTTCCTCAGCTGCTAGATAACACCAGTCAGTGTTCTGCCTCTGAACTTAACCTGTTGTGGGTATTTAATGTTAATGTGCTCAAACACTACATGACTTTTTGTATTTGTCTCCTCTCCTTTTGCATGATGTCCTGAAGGTTCATTTACATCATAGCACTTCACTCCTTCCACAAGCTATTAACCCATTATTTTATCTGGGTTGTTTCCACCCGAGTATTTCTACGCACCAATATTTGTTTGAGTATGCCTATTCGGTTCTGGGTGTATATGAGTGGAATTGCATGGTCCTATGATAATGATGTTTGTTTTCTTGAGGAACCACCACATTTCTCCATAGTAGCTGCATCATGTTCCGTTCCAACCTAGCATTGTATCAGCATTCCAATTGATCTACATCCTCTCAAACACTTGTTATTTCCTGCTGTTTGAAGTTTATTGCCATTCCAATGTGTGTTTGAAATATGATATCCCATTTTGGATTTGAAATGCATTTTCTGCACCCATTAACTCATCATGCACTTGTGTCCTAGAACTTAAAGTATAATAAAACAAAAAGAAATGCATTTTCTGCATCACTGAATATGAGTATCTGTCCCATGTGCTTTTTGGGCATTTGCCGATTTTATTTGGGGAAAAACTGTTTAGAAGTTTGGCCTTTTAATTTTGTTTAAGTTGTAAGTTAGTCATGTATTGGATACTAGAAGTTGAAAATTTAAAATTTGTTGCTTAAACTTATGCACACAGAAATCATCCAAGTTGCCAAGAAACGAGGGATTATGCTCCACCATCTAGAGGCTATGCATACTGTGATAATGGTCATTCTAATCGGGATGAACATTCCTCTAGAGGATATAGGTACTGTACCTTTTTCTGGATTTGTCAAATAGATTTCTTAAATTGTTCATTCCAACTAACGTTCTATCAGGGCTCCAATTTATCTACATCCTCTCAAACACTTGTTATTTCCTGCTTTGGAAAATTTATTGCCCTTCCAGTGTGTGTGTGTGAAATATGATATCCCATTCTGGATTTGAAATGCATTTTCTGCACCCATTAATTCATCATGCACATGTACCCTAGAACTTAAAGTATAATAAAAAAAAATGCATTTTCTGAATCACTGAATATGAGTATCTGTCCCATGTGCATCTTGGGCATTTGCCCATTTTATTTGGAGAAATATCTATTTAGATGTTTGGCCTTTTAATTTTGTTTAAGTTGTAAGTTAGTCATATATCGGATACTAGAAGTTGAAAATTTAAAATTTGTTGCTTAAACTTATGCATACAGAAATCATCGAAGTTCCCGAGAAACTAGGGATTATGCTCCACCATCTAGAGGCCATGCATACCGTGACTGTGGTCATTCTCGTCGGCATGAAACTTATTCCAGAGGATATAGGTACTGTACCTTTTTCTGGATTTGTCAAATAGATTTCTCAAATTGTTTGTTCCAACTAACATTGTATCAGGGCTCCAATTTACCTACATCCTCTCAAACACTTGTTATTTCCTGCTTTTGAAAATGTATTGCCATTCATCTGTGTGTGTGAAATATGATATCTCATTTTGGATTTGAAATGCATTTTCTGCACCTATTAACCCATCATGCACATGTACCCTAGAACTTAAAGTATAATAAAAAAAAGAAATGCATTTTCTGAATCACTGAATATGAGTATCTGTCCCATGTGCTTTTTGGGCATTTGCCCATTTTATTTGGAGAAATATCTGTTTAGATGTTTGGCCTTTTAATTTTGTTTAAGTTGTAAGTTAGTCATATATCAGATACTAGAAGTAGAAAATTTAAATTTGTTGCTTAAACTTATGCATACAGAAATCATCGAGGTTCCCGAGAAACTAGGGATTATCCTCCACCATCTAGAGGCCATGCTTACCATGATTATGGTCATTCTCGTCGGCATGAAAGTTATTCTAGAGCATATAGGTACTGTACCTTTTCTGGATTTGTCAAATAGATTTCTTAAATTGTTCATTCCAACTAACATTGTATCAGGGCTCCAATTTATCTACATCCTCTCAAACACTTTTTATTTCCTGCTTTTGAAAATTTATTGCCATTCATCTGTGTGTGTGAAATATGATATCTCATTTTGGATTTGAAATGCATTTTCTGCACCCATTAACTCATCATGCACATGTATCCTAGAACTTAAAGTATAATAAAACAAAAAGAAATGCATTTTCTGAATCACTGAATATGAGTATCTGTCCCTTGTGCTTTTTGGCCATTTGCCTATTTTATTTGGAGAAATATCTATTTAGATGTTTGGCCTTTTAATTTAAAGTTGTAAGTTAGTCATGTGTTCGATACTAGAAGATGAAAAGTTAAAATTTGTTGCTTAAACTTATGCACAGAGAAATCATCTAAGTTCCCGAGAAACTAGGGATTATGCTCCACCATCTAGAGGCTAGGCATACTGAGACTATGGTCATTCTATGCAGGATGAACATTCCTCTAGAGGATATAGATACTGTAACTTTTTCTGGATTTATCAAATAGATTTCTTATATTGTTCATTCCAAATAACATTGTGTCAGGGCTCCAATTTATCTACATCCTCTCAAACACTTGTTATTTCCTGCTTTTGAAAATTTATTGCCCTTCCAGTGTGTGTGTGTGAAGTGTGGAAGCTCCTTTTTTATTTGAAATGCATTTCCTGCATCATTGATTATCAGTATCTGTTTCATGTGCTTTTTGGGCATTTGGGCATTTTGGGCATTTGGGATCTGTGGGTATTTTATTTAGATGGTTGGCAATTTAACTGTGTTTAAGTTGTAATGTAGTTCTATTTTGGATACTACAATTTGACAATTTAACATTCCTTGCTTAAACTTGTGCACGCAGAAATAGTCCAAGTTCCCGAGAAACCAGGGATTATACTCCACCACCTAGAGACTATGCATACCGTGATTATGGTCATTCTAGTTGGGATGAACATTCCTCTAGAGGATATAGGTACTGTCATGTTATCTGGATTTATCAAATGGATTTCTTAAATTGTTCATTCGGAAATTGAAAAGACTTTTTTTTTTTCAATTTAGTTATCACGATGGCTACGGTGAGGCCCTTGGTAGAGATCATTCTGAACATCTACGTGGAAGTTCTTATAGAGATGCATTTCAGGGATACGGTAAGGGTCCAGGATGGATTTGTAAATTACAGAATTTTATTTAATAGACCGGATTGTTATTTTAATGAAATTCTAAGGAAAATTGTAAAGGACATATGCAACATGTTTAAATATTGAGTATTCTTTTTTTTTTGATCATCCCAGAAACATATTTATTCATTTTCATCATTGTGCACAAATAATAAAATAAACAGTGCTTATCTGGTACTCATTATCAGTATAAAGCCTAGGGAATGATATGAAGGTGAGAACTTCAGTTAACGTTAAGAAAATGTGACTGAGCATTTACTTTAGAATTAAGTTTGTTAAGCTGCAAAATACTACTCTTACACTTCTCTTAAATAAAACCTTCTGACTATTGAAGACTTGATTAATATCCTGTCAACAAAGGCGGAGGAAAGCAGATATTTCCAAATAGTACTTTAACTAATTCATGCTTTAATGATAGCAGTAAAAATGTTTAAATGTAGTCCCACATATTATTTTATCAACCCTGCAGGGACGTCTCATGATGCACCACCTGCACGAGGGCCTCGGATGTCTTATGGTGGAAGCACCTGCCATGCATATAGTAATACACGAGATAGATATGGCAGAAGTTGGGAGAGTTACTCAAGGAGCTGTGGTGATTTTCATTATTGTGATCGTGAGCATGTTTGCAGAAAAGACCAAAGGAATCCGCCTTCTCTGGGTAGGGTGCTCCCTGATCCTCGTGAAGCATATGGTAGCTCAAGTTATGTGGCATCTATAGTAGATGGTGGGGAGAGTCGATCTGAAAAAGGAGACTCGAGCAGATATTAAAGCAAGCATTCAAAATAATAGTTATTGCATACCAAACCTTGTTTGCAAATCAAAAATTGAAATGTTATTTCTGCATCGTTACCTGCATATTACTGACAGAAACATGTTGGTTTTGTGGAGAGAGGTAGATACTGACTTCCTCCATGAATTTTTTGAGGTATTCAAAGGAAAAGGAATTGTTTTCAAAGTAATTTCATGCTTGTTGATGCTATTTGGAAAGTGTTTAGATGTAATATCTACCTTAAAATTTTCACAATAAAATTTTACATGTACTGCAAGATGCCTGGTGTTATTGGTTAGCCGCACATGCTTAAAGCAAATTCAATAGGAGAGTAAATTGTGTAGTTTGTTGTACGTTTTCCTTTGTTTCTTTGAACACAGATGCAAAATTAGGGATGTGTTATGTCGCCCTTGCAAGCTGCTCAAGTTTTCTAATTAGGCTGTTTCTCTTTAAAAACTAACAAGGTTAAAATGTTGGAGAAGTCTTCAGAAAGACTACAAAACTGTCTGCCTCACCATAAAATGTTTATTTTTTAGAGGAATAGTACAGGTCAAAGGAAATAATTAGATGTATTGATACTAAAGTTTAAGACATCCAGAACATTCTGTGTGAAGCATTCTGTGACTGAAGAGGATAACGGTAATGAAAACTTTTTTTTTTAACCTAAATCAGAAGTGAACCAGCTAAGTTTCTCAGGTGCATACCATAATGAATTTAAATGTTCGTAGTTTAAATAGTGGAAAGTAAGTGTTTTGTCTTGTGAGGTACCCACGTTAATTTTTTCTTGAATATTTTGCCAATGGATGTTGTAAATAATGGTGTAGTAATATGTTCTTAGAGATAGGAATAATCTAGAGTGGTTGGGATAGTATCACATTTTTTTGAGATGAAGTGTAGCTTTGTCGCCGAAGCTGGGGTGCAGTGGCTCTGTCTTGGCTTATGGCAACCGCTGCCTTCTGGGTCCAAGCTATTCTCCTGCCTCAGCATCCTGAGTAACTGGTATTAGATATGTGTGCAGCACAGCTGGGCCAATTTTCGTATTTTTAGTGCAGACAGTGTTTCACCTTGTTTGCCAGGCTGTTCTTAAAATCCTGATCCAACCTCCTCAGACTCCCGAAGTGCTAAGATCATAGGCATGTGCCTCCACTGTCAGCCTATCGTATTTAATTGATAATATGAATGGAAACACTTTAAACCTCATACTTAGAGGAAAGTGAAGTGTATAAAACATAAACAACAGCATAAAGTTTCCGACGGGATTGCTTAAAGTTTTAAGACATCATTGAATGATAAAAATATTTAGACCGAAATAACTAAATGAATTAATTTTCCTGATTATACAAACTAAAGAAATGAAATACATCAAGTTCCAGAAGTTTTGCAGTCCATAATTCTTACAATTGACAGACTAATCTGCAAGGAGGAAGTATGTTCTTGAAAAATTTTGACACAATCATCAATTTTTATAGGGTAAGTTTACAAATAATTTTAAAGGGAGAAGTTACCAACTTTGATTTTCAGGTGAGTTATTCGTGTTATGAAGTGTTTTCATTCACCTGTAGCATTGTGAGGATGAAGTGAAAAGATAAATCCCCCGAGTCTTGTGTATCTTACTGTCCATGTGTGATGGCTCAGGTCTCTAATTCTAACACTTGGGGAGGCCGAGGCTTGCAGAGCACTTTAGGACAGGAGTTGAAGACCAGGCTGGCCAACACCATGAAACCCCATCTCTACCAAAAATACAAAAATTAGCCGGGCATGGTGGTGCCTGCCTGTAGTACGTTGCAGTTAATTGGGAGGCTCAGGCAGGACAATGGTTTGAACTTGGGAGCCTGATGCTGCAGTGAGCCGATATTGCACCATGCACTCTAGCCTGGGTGACAGAGTGCGACTCCAACACAAAAATAATTATATCAATCAACAAATATATCAATAATAAATAGGGTATCCTTCAGTTCAAGCAGTTATCGATTCTTTTTTTCTTTTTTAGAGACAAGGTCTCACACTGTTGTCCAGCCTAGACTGCAGTGGCACCATCATAGCTCACTGCAGCCTTGAACACGGGGTTCAAATGTGCAAGCCTTCCATTTCAGCCTCCCAAGTAGCTGGAATTACAGACACACACCAACCACCATGCCCAGCTTTTGTGTTTGTGTGTGTGTTGTAGGGACAATGTTTTGGATATGTTGTTCAGGCTGGTCTCAAATTCCCAGACCGAAATGATCCTCCTTTCCTGGCTTCCCAAAGTGTTGTGATTATAGCAGTGAGCCACTGAGTCTGGCATATCTTTTCTTATTATGAGCGACATTCCACCTCACTGAGTCTGGCGTATCTTTTCTTGGTATCAGCGACATTTCACCTTTGCTCTTTTAATTATTTTGAGATGTACAATAAATCATTATTAAGTGTAGTCATCCTGTGCCACTGAACACTAGATATGATTCCTTCTAAGCAAGTATAATTTAACCCACCCCCATCCCCTCTTTGATCCCTCCCTTACCAGTTCACATTACTTGTATCAAAATATCACATGTATGCCAAAAGTATTTACAACTGTTAGGTACAAATTTTCATTCCCTTCCTCCTTCCCTCCCTTCCTTTCTTCCTTCCTGTCTTTCTTTCTTTTTGTCTCTGTATCTTTCTCTCTCACTGATTTATTTTTTTTTTTCAGACAGAATCCTGCCCTGTCACCTAGGCTGGAGTGCAGTGGCGTGATCTCAGCTCACTGCTCCCTCCTTATCACGGGTTCAAGCAATCGTCCAGTCACACCCTCCTAAGCAGCTGCGACTGCAATCATATGACACCAATCCTGGCAAATTCTTTGTATTTTCAGTAGAGACCAGGTTTCACAATATTTGCTCAGGCTGGTCTTGAATTCCTTTCCTTTAGTGATCCACCCACATCAGCCTCTCAAAATGCTGGGATCCAGGCATGAGCCACAGTGCCCACCCAGCTGTATGCATTTCTCTCTCCCGTGATCTCTCCTATTTTATTATTTTATTCTCTTTTTATTTCTGAGACAGCGTCTCGCTCTGTTGCCCAGGCTGGAGCACAGTGGTGTGATCTCACTTTACTGCAAACTCCATCACCAGGGTTCAATGGATTCTCCTGCATCAGCCTTCCAAGTAGCTGGGATAACATCCATGGGCCACCAAGCTTGGCTAGCTTTGGTATGATACTAGATGTGGCATCTTGACATGTCTAATTGCGTATCTGTTTTAAAGCTGGATTGATCAGCAATATTGACTTCCTGGAATGTTTTATGTTTACAAAACAATTATAGTACTACTATTTAGCCTCCTCAGATAAAATATGGTAACACACAAAACATATACACGCAGACAAAGACACAGTCAGTGATCAAAAAAATCAGGGTAGGCCACGACCTAAATGAAAGGTGAGCTGCTGCAGTTGCCTAGAATTAAACCAGACCAGAGTCGACCCATACCAGTCTGAGAGATGTGAACAGAGGCTTTCAAACAACTCTATCAGATACATGTTAGATTATTCTCCAGCCATAGCGAACGGACATTAAAGATCTGTTGTGCTTAGAAGAGTCTGGATGATTTGACTTTTCCAGGGTATTAGCATTCATGATGTTTGCCTTTACAGCTCTCTGCAATGAAGTCAGTAGACAACTCAGTTTTTCTAGGAGTCTAAAGTGCTTTTCAGAATTATCTAAAACTTAGTGGCTTAAAACCATAATTATAATTTCCTAACGGTCAGTCTCTGCAATCGCCCTCAGTCTCTTAGCCAAATGAATGTGGTTCAGGGGCACTCAGGAGGATGCAATCTAGTGATGGCCAAAGATGGGGACATTGGCGGGTGTCTTCTCATCTCCCTGGTGCCATGGCTAGCGTGACTCAAATAGCAGGGGCTGGACTGCTGAGATGCTCAGACACCTTGTTCTGTTTCTTTGAGTCTCTCCATTGGATGTCCCTTCTGCATAGTGTTATCAGGGTGTTAGACTGCGTGATGTACTGGTCGGGGGCTCCTAAGGGGTTTGTCCCCATGAGAGCAGGAGACTTAGGCAGAGCCGTGTCACCGTCTCTAAACTAGGCCAGAGGTGGTCCAGTATCCAGAAACTGCGTGCAGTGTTTTCTATACATTAGAAGCAAGTACTGTGTTCAGCTCCATCAGGAATATTTTCAAATGGGTTTGAGAAGAATTTCAAAGTGTGTTTTAGACCACTACAGTGACCATGCCTAATAATTACTTATTTTTACAAGTGATGGTTAGGTTTTTTCCCAAAATAATAGCAGATACAGACTTTTAAACTTGAAATCTATGTAGCATAGCTCTGAACATTTGGCTATAAGTTGAAATAACTCTTGAGCAAAAATTGATTTTGAAATGAGAGTTGTAAATAAAATACATGAGATAAAGTTGCTTATAAAGAAATCAGCCTTAAAAATGTCAATAGGTCTAATGTGCCACTATTTTACTATTTCTATGGATATTACTTGGATAAGAGGACAAGGACTCAGGGGTGTGCTGCTCTATCTCTTTACCTTGAAACTGCAGCTGGGGCACCAGGAGTAGCAGTTCCAGCTAACACCATGTGGTGAGGACAAGGAGTCCATTCAGGTAAAGGAGGGTGTGAGCATATTGTGATCTGGAAGAGAGGTACACCTGGTATGGTAATGAGGATCAAGTTCCCTGGCACACAATGAAATCCCCCATGCCCAGCTGTGGCAGAGTGAATCCCTCAGCTGGTGCTGGGCTTCCAGTTATGTTCTGAAAGCAGCTGCCTGCGCTTAGAAGGATCCACTCATTCCCTTGTCATGTGGGAGGGTGAGGCTTGTGGCCCCCGCTCTGTCTGTTCCCGCTCTTTGCCTTCCCATTATTCCACTGCTGGGTAAGGTGGCAGGACCGCGGAATGTAGAAGGGCCCTGGGTTGTTGACAGTGCCTGTGGGTGGCCATGTACTAGGAGGAGAGTCCCCACTGAGCCTCCCGCAAGCTTGGAGGTGGGGAAGGAACAGTCCTGGGGCACTGGCTGTTCCAGAGTCCAGGCGTCTGTCCCAGAGAAGGCCAGGGGGAGGTTGTAAGCCTGTGGATCTGCAATCTAGGTGGAAGACCTGTATCTGCCATGGCTGACATCATCAGGGCAAGACACCCACTGGGTGGAGAGCTGGGCTTATGCATTTTACCCTTGTCCTGAAGAGACCCTGCATGCCTGGTTCTCCTGGGAACAGTGATCCTAGGGACCCCCCAGTCTGGGTCCACTCATGACCATAAGCTTAGGATCTTGTGTGCCTTGCTTCCTGTCTGCCCAGGTGAGGCATCCTGGAGAGGGTGCGTGGGGCAAAGCTGGTGTGCACACACCCGGCACTGGAACGGGGTGTCACCGGCCAGTTAGGTCGCTGCTCAGCAGGCCCTCTCCTGAGCTCCCACCTGGCTAAGTGGTAAGTGTCCCATCTACCTGAACCCACAGCCCAGGTTTCTCTTCCACCTACCGACCCATGACCTCTTGGGGAGAATGCCAGCCTCCCTGGAGACTCAGGTCCTGCCAGACCCACATGCTGTCCTCTCTCATGGGCCGGAGACTCTGGTGCACAGGGATTCCCGAATAGCGAATCCCAAAGCCCTGCAGGTTTCACTGATTCTTACCTGAATGCCCCGGCCGAACACACAGGTAAACACAGGCAGCTACTAGGTTTTATATCCCTCTGGGTGTCATTTCAGGTTTATGACATCTCCTCTAGGTAGCTCGTGCCAGCCACCCTTTTCCTCTTCCCTCTGCCATTTGTGAGAACCATGAGGACTCTTTGCTTCTCCCTAGCATGCAGACTTCACGGGTCCTGAAGTTGGATTGCCAAACCCAGCGGCACCCTGCTTGCCAGCTTAAGAGCTGAGTTTGAGGCACACCTGTGGGCAGGAGGGTCGGCCCTCCCAAAACCAAGGTACACAAAGCCACACAGGCACAGGTGTGCACATGCGTTCGTCAGCTTAGACACACAGGCTGGACACGCAAACTGGAACGTGCCCATACCCACACTGGTACGAGGGAAACTGGGTGTCTACACCAATACTCAGGTGAGGCTTACTGCTCAGCCACGTACCCTCCCTGGACACACACAGAAGATCCGCTGCCATTTAATTGATCATCTGCAGTAGGATTTATTTTTACTTTTATACTTTTTTAACTTACCAAAGTATGTTGCATTCTTTTCCCCATCATGAAAAAGACTTTGATACAAGTAAAGAGGAAAAGCACTTTTTATAATGAAATCTTTTATCTGCATCTATATTATTAAGGCATTTAAAAAACTTTATGTCTATTTTTTAATGTCATAGGAAATGTCTTGAGAGCCGGGGAAGCATGAATGAGGATGGCAGCGGGCATAAAGCATGTCAGGGGAGCCTGGGGTCATTGAAACAAAACATGACATGGCTGGGATAGCCATTCTAGAAGTACGTAGACCTAGGCATGCCCTGCGTGCACTCTAGTTGAGCCCAAACTGAGCCCCAGGTAGTAGCAGGCCTCAAGGCATAGAAGGGAGCCAGAGAAGGATGATGAGACAGCTATCCCTTGAGCCTTGCTTCTCACCCATTGACCTTTGCCACTTCTGCCTCTTAGGCACTTCAGGTTCCCCAATTCTGAAATATGAGTGTTACAGTTCCCTGATGGGCCTTTCTGCCCCAGTCCAGGGATGGCCTGGGATTTCTCACTGCAGGCTCCTCCCTGAGCCTTGAGTTCTCCATGTGTGTCACAGCTGCAGGACCCACAGGCCTTTGAGCGCCCAGCTGTGGGCTGCTTACCTGGCCTCCTCTCTGTTCCCTCTCTGAGGACCTAATCCTTAGGTAGTGCTGCAGGGGATTGAGTCGGAAGCCCTGACTGATGATCTGGAGGAGTGGGGAAAGTGGTCTGTGAAAGGTCAGGTCATAGTTCAAAGCCAGTTCCCAAGATGCCAAGGAAAGACCAGCAAGGTCCTTTCCCATGACGCCCCACAGCGGCCCCTGCCTCAGCAGTCCTGGCTGACCCTGAGTGGTCACAGTCAGCCAACTAGCTGAGGAAGCTCAGGTAGGCTGTGTCCTTACTGAAGGTGGGGCTTCTTCTGATGACTCTAGAACCACTGGACTACACTAGAGCCAGAAGCCCTGCATCCAGGAACAAGAGTCAGAAAGGCTCATGCCAGGCCTAGCGTCCCACACTCCACCCTCTCTACCACACCAGGAGGCACTCCTTACCAAGGATGCGAACACGATATTCCTTAATGATCACTTTATTGTGGAAATAAAGGTAGTGACGAAAGGAACACTTCATCCTGCTGCCTGTACCCCGGATGGCTGAGTTCCTCCACCTGCCATGCCAAGAAGAAGAGGACAGACTCAAAGGATCCATTTCATCTATCTGGGCTGAGGGCCTGCTGGCTGGGGTGCAGCATGTGTTGCCCCTTCCCAGCTCTACCACTCAGAACCCCTGTGCCCCAGGAAGACCTCAACCTGAACAGGACCCTGGACCCGTCCCGCAGACCCCGGCTCCTCAGCCTGAGCTTCAAATCCATCCTGTAGCTTACTTAGCAGGACTTCCTCATGGTTTCTGAACTCTGCCGACATGTAGGTGTGCTGCACAATCTGCCTCTGGTCAAGGAACCTCCAGATGACTGGGTGGGCATGCCAGGAAACACCCCACAACTTTGCAAGAGCTGGGAGAGTGTTTGGCAGGGCTATCCCAAAACCTTTGACCTGGTACCCTGCATTGGTGGTCCTGTCTCTGTCCAGTGTTGGGGGCATGGTAGTGGTTGTGGTGGTCTTGTGGGAGGGTGGAGGGAGGCCCAGAAAGCTCCTGCCAACAAGGAGCGGGCGGCACAAGTAGGCAGGGGATTGGGTGTGGGGTGCTGTTGTGTGAGGCGGCTGTATCTTCAGAGTTGCTGAGCTGCACATGGTCATTGTGTGCTGGATGCTGGACAGGCTTTGCTGAGGGTGTCCGGGTGTGCAGTCCCCTCTTCTGCTCTTCCTGAGGGGTGGGCGTGTTCACTTGAGGGAGCTGCTGTGGACAGAGGGGACTGCAGGGCTGTGCCTGTCGCTCCCCATGGGGCTCCCATGTGTGTAATGGAGGTCTTTGTGCAACGGAGGTTGTATATGCTCAGGGCCTACAGCTCTTTGGGTGCAGTGCAGGCAGAAGGAAGAAAGCCTATCTGGGGAGTTTGTGCCTGCCTTGCAGAGGACCGCAGCCCAGTGCACCGTGAACCCGAGTCTTCAGCACCTTGTGTTTCTGGGGTAAGGCTGCTGGCCACAGACATGGGCAGCCAGGGTGGTTTCTATGGCTGGCGTGGGCTTGCAGACTCCCCTTCCTCCAAGGACTTTCTCATGGAAACATGCCCTTCAAGTTTCTGCTGTGAGTGAAGGGTCCATGGGACTGCTATTCTCCCTTGTGAGTGCTGAGCTTGGCTCCCAGTCCCTACCATGTGCTCTCAGGGCACCCCCAAGCAAGCTGCCCTCCTATCTGCAGGACCCTGGCCTCAGCTCCCTTCGCTATCCCCCATCCCCTGCCTCCTGGTTGTCCCCGTGTGCCCCTAGCTTGGCTCCCCTGCTCCCCACCCCAAGAAGCCAGATGCCCACCCCCTGTTGCCAGTCATTCCGAATGGGCAGCTGCAAAGATGTGCCTCTGGCCCAGAAGCTGGAGATGCCCTGGCTGATGGCCCCTGTGCTATCCAGGCCGGGAAGGCACCTCTGCCAAAGCTTACATCTCAGCTGTGGGCAGGCCATGTGGACTGGTTATTCATGGAACTCTGCTTCAAGTGAAGGGCCTCCAGCGAGTCTGTGGCTGGCTGGGGTGTGCTGGAGCCAGGGCCAGGCTGTCTGCTGGTCCTCCACCAGGCTCCATGTCAGGCTTCTCCTCAACCACCACCTGGACCATGCCATGATGTTGTCCACCACCAGCACCTTCTCCTCCCCCAAGAGTGCCTTCGAACTCTGCGCCCTGGCTGCCCTCTCCTGCAGAGCCTCCAATTTGAATGGGGTGCCTCCTTTGGAGGTCCCACTGACCATGACCTGCACTGTCCACTCACTGTCCACTCCAGGTCCAGATAAGTATATCCTTATAGTATACTTAAAAAAACCCTTAAAAGCATTCCCATTTCTCCGCATCCTCTCCAACATCTGTTGTTTTCTGACTTTTTAATGATTGCCATTCTAACTGACATGAGATGGTATCTCTTTGTGGTTGCAAGGTCATGGATGAAGCTGAAAACCATCATACTAAGCACACTATCACAAGGACAGAAAACCAAGCACCACATGTTCTCACTCATAAGTAGGAGTTGAACAATAAGAACACAGGGACACAGGGTGGGGAACACCACACATGGGGTGGTCGGTGGGATGCGGGGCTGGGGAGGGATAGCATCGGGAGAAATGCCTAATGTAAATGATAAGTTGATGTGTGCAGCAAACCAACATGGCACATGTACCCCTATGTAACAAACCTGTACATTGTGAATATGTACCCTAGAACTTAAAGTATAATTTAAAAAAAAGAAAAAAACTGAAAAGGAAAAATAGCTCTACAAACCAAAATACCAAATAGAAAATTAGTTGTGGCCTAGAATCTAACTTGCATTAAGATATCACAAACATTCAGCAGATAGTTTCTAAATGCCACAGTAAGCCTGGCAGTCTGCAAGAAGCTCAGAAAAACATGGTTCTTCTGAGAGTGCAGTTGTTACAGGCACAGAGATAAATGAGGAATAATAAGTGTGATAACTGCTGTAATAGGCAAATACAGGAAATAGAAACCACATTTTCCTCATTTATGAAACACAAGTTTAAAAACCCTTTTGAAGTTCAAATGAGAATATTTGCTGTTACTGTATAAACTGTTAAGTAGCTATACAAATGTTTTTTTTTTTCTCACAGTGATTTATATCGTGTGTATTACATGGTTAGTGTAGCATTCTCATAAAGGAAACCTTGAAATGTGTCCGCTGCTCAGTTTTTGTTTTTCAACTGTTTCAGTCATTGTTATTTATCATATTTTCCCAGGGGATTTTGAATTTTAAAGAAAATATGTAAAAACTGAAAAGAGAAGGACAATGAAATTGCAAGACTACAGTCATAATAATTTCCTTGATTAATTCAATTGTTTATAGAGCAAGATTAGATTATATTTCTCCCAAAAGATTCTTGGAGAAATTCTAAGATGATGCACTCATTGTTAGAAATTGCCAAATTGTTGCTTAAGTTAGACTTAACACTTTTTAAGCCTGAAGATACAGTAATAGTTATGTATTTAAACAGGGAAAATGGGATTTTTAGTGCTACTTTCTCTCACCTGGAATAATTATAACTTTTAAATTGGTCTTTATGTCAATTTAAATTTTTCATTATTCTACCTCTTGTTTTGGATAAGCCATGTATTTTTAAATTTATTTTCATCCTTTTTGTACTTCTCTGAGAAACTGCAGACTTAAATTCATATCACAAGTATGTTTCAGTTTTACTTGTCTCTTCCTAAGGGTTCCCAAAAATAAAGAATTCCACTTACGCTTGTATCTTTCAGCAACCTTATTTCAGAAAACGGTGCATATTACTGCAGAAATCACATGGACAGGTCCAAAGCGGGGAGGAGGAGGATGAGGAGGAAGAGGAGGAGGAGGAGGTGAAGGAGAAGAAGAAGAGGAAGAAGAAGTAGAAGAAGAAGGAGGAGGAGGAGGAAGAGGAGGAGGAGGAAGTGGCAAGCTTTTAAGTCTATACATTAGTATCACTGTGTCAGAAACTCAGTAGTCACAGTGAAATAAAAACAATGATCACAGTCAATTCCATCTCATACCTAGACTGAAATATGAAACTTCTAAAGAAAAGGAAGTTAAGAACTTTGGGCATGTCAAAATGTTCCTATACAGATAAAATTATTGGTGACTTTTTCTCACTAGAAAACAAAATTCCATGCTTTGTATATGTGTAAATAAAAATATTTTTATTTCCATCAGTTATGATGTGCAAGCAAGTAACAAAGTGAAAGTACACTAATAAAATGATATAAGGAAATTTCTCTGTGCCAAAAAAATTCCATTGAGGCCATTAATTTTACAAAAACCATAGAGAATGCATTGTGAAACTACACTATACAATACTTTTTAGTATTTTACTTACATTTTAAATAATCAACAAAGGAAAGGAAATTCTTAATCATTATTTATTACCAATAACATTATTCTACTTGAATAATCCTTTTGAGATTAAGTATTTTAAATAAAACTTTAAAAACAAATTGTATTGACTGATACCAGCTTTCAATGAAATAGCACTTCTGTATTTGTAGTCATGTGAAGTATAAATTTCTTCTCACAGTGGATCTTTTATAACACCAGTTTTATCGATTTCTCTGATACAAACCCTGTGATAGCTCATGGCTTTACTGTAACCATACATTACATGACTCCAGAGAGTAGCCTTCAAATAGATGGAAAAATTATATTTGTGACAAAATTCTAAGAAAGGGAATGGTAAAATGGGAGAATAATTTCTAAATTTCTAACTGTTCATCAGTGGATTTGGATATATTTAGATACAGACAAATATTAGCACACTGCAAGTTTGCACATGTGTATATAAGTTTATATGAGATACCCATAATGTATGGGTTGTGTAATCTTTTAATCCTCAATTTTACATGTGGGAAATTTGGTAAGAGTTTATCTTTATCAAATAATCAATTTGAAGTACTATACTCAATTTGATGTAAAACCAACAAAATCTCTGTCAACATTCACTTTAATTGATCCAATAATGTTAACTGATGATAACTTCATTCTCTTTGTCCCCTGTTGGCAGCCTGAAAGTTGATTCTCACTCTAATTCATCACTCAAGGTGCCATCCACAAGACACTTACTTTGCTGTGGATTGTGACTTCTCACGCCAACACTTTTTTCCTGTAACAGTCCTACCTTTGTATATTTAAAGAATTTGTACATGGCTAAAAAAAAAAAAAAGTGCTGTGAAATGTCAGGCCATGCTGTGAAATTTTCCATTGTTTCTATATCTCTGTTTGAGCTTTCATGTTATAGAGAACAAGAAAAACAATTCAGTATGTTTCTTAGGATCCAGTCCAATGCACCCTTTCTTATTAATACCAAACCATCTATTCAAGGCACTGACATCTAAAGACAGCTAGATATATCAAAATCTCTTCTCATAAAAAACCTTTATATTAATCACTGTTGCCTAGATCTGGACTCTGACTGTGAAATCCTCCAGTGGAAATTGCTGTAATGGCTCACACTATGGGAATGACTATTTTTCTGCATAATTATTGTTGTCAACTTAGTGAAGAATATCACATTAGATGGTAGCTCTTAGATACATAAACCCTAGTGATTAATTTTTAATGTCCAGCATTTATGATATTGCACAAGTAAAAATCTTTGATAAATGATTAGCTGAGCAATGACTTAAATAACAGCAGTTCAAACATTAATTTACTTACTAGAAGTGCCATACATCATTAACTCCTGGTGAAAACAAAGTTGGGAAATTTCAAGTGCTGAATTGTTTACTAAATTATGTATTTCACGGTATTTTATAAAAACTATCCTTGCCGTGTATGATGCCTCACCTGCAAGGATGAAACTTTAGCATATATATATATATATATATATATATATATATATATATATATATAATGTCTTTGGTTCTTAATATCTCTCTACATTTGCCTTCAAAATCTCAACACAAAAACACCCATGTACTTGACATGTACTTGACTTTCAGCTGACTTGACTACCAGTTATTAGGGTTTAAGTAAACAAAGATTTCAAAATTTGTTGACCAAATATGAGAAATCACACTCTCACCATAAGAAATAATTCTTCTTAAGTGCCACTGCAAATGCAAAATTGAAAGAAGAAATGAAGTCTAACATATTGCAATATTCTAAAATCTAAAATTTCCTCTTTGAGATCTGGTGGTTCATGCCTGGAATCACAGCTCTTTGGGAGGCTGAGAAGGGAGAATTGCTTCAAACCCAGAGTTGGAGACTAGCACAGGCAACATAGCAAGACCAATCTCTACAAAGGTAACTAATTAATTAATTAATTAAATTGGGCATGATGGCACACACCTGTTTTTCTATTTACTCCGGAGTTCAAAGTTCCAGTGAGCTGTGATTGCACACTGCATTTCAGCCTGGGCCATGGGGCAAGACTTTGTTTCTACAAAATAATTCAATATAACAAAACAAAGTCAAACAAAATAAAAACACTTTCAGGTGTTCTTTGGAAGTTTGTATAATTGCTCCAAAGCATAGACATTGTTTAAAGTTGAGCAGTTCATGAGGAATGGGCAGTGAACATTGTTTGTATTGTTTTCCAAAAATTAGGATAATTATATTAGAATATTATATGTTAATATCTAATAACCTTTGGTACAATAAGTATTGACAAATGACAAGCTATTGTGTTTATAGATATTTCCTTCAAAATAGTCATAGTTTAATTGGAGAATAAAGAGAACAGAGATAATTGCAATGTACTCTGACAAGTGTTAAAATAGACACAATTTAGTAACTTGGAGAGGAATGAAGTTCTTAACGGGGTTTGCAGCGGTTTGGGGAACATTCTTAGGGCAGGAACAATTGACTGGATCAGTAAGGATTCGAATTTGTATGAAGAATGTTTGGGAGAAAAACATTGTAGAAAAAAAGAAACATTCTTTTTGTCAATGAAAGAAGTACTAACAATGCATATGATGCCATCTGACCAATTCTTAGACCATGCTAGCTCACTAAATATTTCTTGAATGAATCCATGAAAGGAAGCTATTGGGAAAACGATTCTGGAAGGGATTTTCAAAATCCTATAAAGGAAAGTTAAATACCCTGGACTTTACAATTTTGCCTGCTTTTCTTTATGTTCTTATTATGTCTACTACCTCATAAGCTCTGTTTTATTTTTTGGTCTTTTCACAAATATCATGCATGAATTGTTCCTGATATTACTTCTCTCTTAATCTCTTCATACTATATTTGTCTCTGATACTCCTTTGTTTGAGGTCCTGGGTTTGTATGCCCACAGATAACATCACTCACCTCTCCCTGGCACTATTCTGTTATAGAGAGGCCTGGCCCCTGAGAAGCACGGTTCCTAGGCTCACATAAAATTGACTTTCTATTTTAGTTCAGTTAATGGGTGACACTGCAGAGATTAGAGAACAAGATGAGAGAAGCCAGTTTGTTTCCCTTTCCTTCTCAGTAAGAGATATGTTTCCACGGTGATTCCACGGCCTACAGGACATGCTCTCTGTGTTTCCATCTTCTATGCAGTGATCCTAATCCTAGACTGGTTCTTCTAATGCCGTCTTCTCCAATTGTCTTCCCTAAAGGATTTGGGTACTACTTTTGGAGTTTTAAATTTAAAAACTATTGATATGGAAGGGGGGCAGGGAAGTGTCTGGTAGAGGAGGGTGTGGTTCTTGGCTAGGGATCCACCCTCAGGACTGTGCTCACTGACCTAGGATAAACTAAATTAACACCATGTAACATATGCCCAATGGGGATTCAGGAGCTGTAAAAATTCACCCCTGGATGCTGCCTGGGGTCGGAGACCCAAAACCTGTCCTCATTTCTTGCCCAGTAATGGGGGATAAGGAACATTTTCCTGTTTCAATATGAATCTGTTTCCAGTGCAGTATGTTTTCTGCAATACTGCAGTGTTACTTCATTGTATATATTTAACTAAATAAGTTACAAAGTGTAATTAATATGAGAAGAAAATAAATGGTGGAGAATAAGGAAGAAAAATGAAACATTGTGTTTAACAATGAATGTAAACAATTATAAGTATGATTAATCAATATGTCAGACCAGCCAGGCAGGTGCTTAACGTCATGAGGGGGCACTACTTCATCATCTTGGGATTTCATTCTGGGACAGAGAGTGTGAGCAGCAATAAGGTCCGATAGGGAAAAGGATACAATCTGGTGAGGTGTGGATTGTGTCCCACACCTGCACCTGAAAAAAAGGTGAAGACAGATGACACAGAAGTTGCTTCCACCTGCATCCCCACATTCCGTTGATTGCACAAGCAGCCCACACCACGGCCCCGTGTTCAAGTGGGAATTCTCCAACCTGCCATTAACATATGGAGTGCAAACTGGGGCTTTGCACTTTGAGGGTTTTCATACCCAGGGCCAAATGGGAGTGGGATGGATTGATGTGGGTGGGATGTGGCCTCCACACTTGCCTCTTCATTTTCTGACTTTGTGTTCCTCATCGAATTAGGGTTTCCTTGGTCTGGTTCACCATCTTCCACACAAAACATTTCCCGGTTCAAGAAGGATGACCCTCGTGGGAATTCATTGCATGAGTGTTTCCTTCTTAACACTCATGTTTTAGATGGCTGGACAGCTTCGATAGTTTTAAAATGTAAATTCCCACACAGCACCAACAGGGAAACTACTGATCTCCCACTTCTATTGTAGGGTGGCATGATTCCTTTAGGATGAGAAGTAGGCAACAGTGTCTAACTGTTGCTTGGTTATCTAGGCTCTGTTTCATTTCATGTGCACATCCTTTCTCATTGTTGCAGGGCTCCTTTGTTGGGCTGTTGCTGGATAGGACTGCCTCTTGCCACAAATCTTTTGGCTTCCAGTGATTTCAGAGAGGAAACGAGACTTCAGATAGACTGGCTGAACTCCAGGTTGTGGGTCCTGGTTGCGTTTTGGGGGCTGAGGATGTTTGCACTTTGCAGAAGGACTTTTGGTGCTCTGACAAGAATCATTGAACATTGCTTGGACTCCAGCACAAGGCAGCCCATTCTCATAGGTGAGCATTGATTTTTCTTTGCTTTCCTGGGGTGTCCACATTGCCCATCAATAGCATTACTGGACACCTTTTTCAGGCTTGCCATCACCACAGACGGCCTCTTAGACACTGTCACAAGCTCATCTGCCCACAAGCGAGGCCAGATCAAGGTGAGAGAACACTGCTCAACCTTGCATTTGCCTATGTCGTGGTTCCTGCCTTTCCCAGATAGGCCCTGTGAGGCCAAGGATGAAGGGAGGCAGTGAGGTAAGGTGATGAGCCATTTTTATTCTCTGAGGTCTCAGGTGTGATTCCATCACGTAAAGAACCCTCAACTACTCACCAGACTCTATTCCAATCCCCGTCAGACCTGATTCTTGCACACAGACTCTTTCAGGAATGGAGACAGAAGAGCCATCTCCAGCCACCACCTCACAGTCTTGAAATACCTCCTTCTCCACAGAGACCTGACCAGCGAGATGACCCAGAGGGTCAATAAGGTCAAGACTTTTAGGGTCCCACAGTAGGTTATTGCAGACAGCCTTTTTCTCAATACCAGTCTAGCTCTGCCTGTACCACTTTTGTCTGCTTAGGCAGGCTGACAGTTTTGACAGACAGGCACCCAAGCCTGCCTCATGAATGTGCCTGTGATAGCCTCAAAGCACCAGACCTGAGCAGGGAGCTATTGCTAGCTTCACAGTGAATGCCACCATTGCCTAGTGACAAGTCCCTGTGGCTTGACGGAGAAGGAGAACTCCCTGGAGGTGTGTTGGTGGTGGAATCTTGCCTGTCTTGTCTCAGAGATCCACAGGACAGTCCCATGAATCTAGGAGTGGGTAGATGTGAGTCAGCCTGAAGAAACATCAAGCAGAGCCCCAGGAATGAACTTCAAAATCCCTAAGGATCCATAAGGATCTACAGGATGCCTCAGGCCTAATTAGACATTGTAAGGGTAAGTATTTTTGAAACTTATCCCACAGTGATTACTAGATACAGCCTGCCTGTGTACCCTGGGGTTGCTCTCTCCTAGGTGTGGCTTCCTGAAGAACCACTCAGCCTCAGAAGCTGCTGGGCTGTGTTTCTGTTGGAGTGTTTCTAGTGTTGGATGTCTGCTTGCATGTGTGGCTTTGTGTATTTGTGGGTGTATGTGTGGGTGTGCATGTCTGTAAGTGGAGTCTGCTTATAGTAGTGTGGCTAACACATTGCAGAGCTTCTTTTTTTTTTTTTTTAGTAACTCAACATTCTGGTCACCTGTGTGTCTGTGGCTCTGCTTGGACTGTGGGTCTCTGTGTTCTTTATTTTTCCGTGGATCATGAATCCGCAGTGAATTGGGAGTCTGGCTGAGACCCACCAGAGTCCAAATTACCTCCCCCTGCAAAAAAGAAAAAAAAAGAAAAAAAAAAAAGTTACTCTTCTGGAAAGAAGAGGGGCACGTCATACCCAGGAAGTGTGACATCTCCCAGTGTTTCATTGTCCCGTGGCCAACCCAGGGAGGGACACTAGCAGTCTTGTCCACAGGACCCCTTGAATTTACCTCCAATTCGGTTCCCAGCCAAGCACGTGCTTAATGTCATTAGGGGACACTCCTCCATTGTCTTGGGATTTCATTCTGAAACAGAGAGTGTGAGCAGCCATAAGTTCACATAGGGGTGAGCATACAATCTGGTGAGGGGTGGATGGGGTCCTGCAAATTCACCTGCAAAAAAGGTGAAGACAGAGAGTGCTTCCAAATGCATCCCTGCATTCCCTTAATTGCGCCAGCAGTCTGCACCATGGCCCTGTGTTCACCTGGGACTACTCCAATGTGCAGGGAACATTTGGTGTGCAAACTGGGGCCATCCTGGCAAACTCCTGATTTGAGGGCTTTGATTCCCGTAGCCAAATGGGAGTGGGATGTATTGATGCTGGGTGGGATGTGGCCTCCATACTGGCCTCTTCCTTTCCTGTCTTCCATGTTCCCTGTTGGCCTAGGGTTTCCTTGGTCTGGCTAAGATCTTACACACTAAATGTTTCCCCATTCATGGAGAATGACCCTCATTGGAATTCTTTGCATGTTTCCTTCTAAACACTGTCACATTTTAATGACTGGGCTCCTTTGATACATTTAAAACCATAAATCAGCATTACAGATACCATAAAGGAAACTCTTTTTCTCCCACTTCTGTTGGAGGGCTGCATGATTCCTGTAGGATGAGAAGCAGGCAGGCATGCCTGGCTTTTGTTTGGTAATCTAAGCTGTGTTTCATTGTGTCTGCATGTCCTTTCTCATTGTGGAGGAAGTATTTCATTGGACTGTGGCTGGATGCAACTGCCTCTCTCCACAGATCTCTTGGCTGCCAGGGATTTCAGGGAGCAAAAGGGAAGTCGGTTAGGCTGGCTGCACTCCAGGGTGTGGGTCCTGGTCTCTTTGTGGGGACTGAATTTGTTTGCACTTTGCAAGAGGCTTTGGGTCCTCTGACAGGAATCTTTGATCACTGCTTGGACTCCAGCACAAGTCAGCTCCTTCTGTCAGGTGAGTTTTGATTTCTTTGCTGTCATGGTGGGTCCACACTGACTTTCAACAACACTACTGGACACCATTTTCAGGCTTGCAACGGCAAGAAATGGTCTCTGAGACACTGTCTCAACCTCATCTGCACCTGTGAGTGCCCACTTTGAGGTGTGAGAACACTGCTCCACCTTGGACTTTCCTTTGCCATGGTCCCTGCCTTTCCCAGAGAGCCCTTGCAAGGTTCAGAGTGAAGGGAGGATATGAGGTAAAGGGCGTGGCCAACTTTCGCTGACAATGCCTCTGTGGTCTCAGGTATGATTCTGTCAGCCAAAGACCCCTGAACAACTCACCAGACTGTATTCCAAACCCCATAGGAACCAATCCTTGCACACAGCCTCTTTTGGGAATGGAGTCAGAAGAGCAGCATCCAGCGATCACCTCACAGTCTTGAAACTCCTCCAGCTGGACCAGGCCACAAAAATGGCCCGACGGAGCCCTGAGGTTGAGACTTACAGGGTCCCGCAGTGCGTTATCGCAGAAAGCCTTTCTCCAGATACCAGGCTGGCTCTGCCTGTAGCATTTTCCTCTGCTTAGGAAGGCTCACAGATCTGATATTTGGGCGCCTGTGCCTGCCTTGCGAATGCACATGCGCTCTTCTCAGGCTACCAGGCCTAAGCTGTCAGCTCTGTCTGGCATCACAATGAATGCCACCATTGCATAGCAGCAAGTCCCTGTGGCTTGGTGGAGAAGGAGACCTCCATGGAGGTGCATAGGTGGTGGATTCTGGCTGTTTTCTCTGTGGGATCACGGGATAGTCCCATGATCCTAGGAGAGGGCAGACGTGAGCCAACCTGAAGAAAAGTCAAGCAAAGCCCCAGGAATAAACAGTGAAATTTCTAAGGATCCAAGTGTATCTGCAGGATGCGTCAGGCCTGCCTAGACGTTGTAGGAGTGAGTCCTTTAGAAACTTGCTCCAATGTGATTTCGAGGAACAGACCACCTGTGTACCCCGTGGTTGCTCTCTCTGTGGTGGGGCTTTCTGCAGAACCATGCAGCCTCAGAAGCTGTCTGGCTGTGTGATTCTGTGGGATTGTTGTGAGTGTCGGATGTCTGCTTGGTCCACCAAAATGCTTCAGCACCTGTATATTACGTGAACTACTATAGATCTGTCTTGCAGGAAGACCTAGGAAGGGAGGATGAGAGTGAGAACTCCCACTAATAAGTGAGATTCTCAAAGCGGGGAATAAGGAGGGAGATCACCTCTCTTATTGTCCATACCTTAAAAAAAAGAAAAAGGAATCAAAAACTAAAGAAAGGCAGAGATGAATTCAATTGCCAGGCAGAACATGCACGGCACTCCAGGACTGGCAGTTAAAAATCAACCCCTCACCTAACCGCTTGTGTTATCTATAGATTCCAGACACTGTATGAGGAAACATCATGAAACCGTCTGTTTTGTTCTCTTCTATCCTGATTACCCATACATGCAGCCCCAGCCACATACCCCATGCTTGCTCAATCAATGACGACCCCTTCCCAGGGACCCTCTTAGAGTTGTAAGCCTTTAAAAATGGCAGAAATCTCTCTCTGGGGAAATTGGTTTTTGAGACAGTCAGCTGATGCTCCCAGCCGAATAAAGTCACTTCTTTCTTTAAGCCAGTGTCTGAAGGGTTTTGTCCATGGCTTGTGCTGCTACAATGGGAGTACTCCAATGTACAAGGAACATTTGGAGACTTGGATTGCCAATTGGGGCCATCCTGGCAAACCCCCATATGAGAGCTTTCATACCAGAAGCCAAATGGGAGTGAGAGAGATTGATACGATATAGGATGTAACCTCCACACTTGCCTCTTCCTATTCTGACTTACCTGTTCCTCATCAGCCTAGGGTTTCCTGGGTCTGGCTCAATGTCTTCCTCACTAAACACTTCCCTCTTCATGGAAGGTGACTCTCAAAGAATCCATTGCATGAGTGTTTCCTTCTAAACAGTGTCATGTTTTAATGACTGGGCATCTGTGATAATTTTAAAACCATAAGTTCCTGCTACAGCCACCAACAAGGAGACCCTTGCTCTCCAGCTTTTACAAGAGGGCTGCATGATTCCTGTAGGTGGAGAAGTAGGCAGCCATTTCTGGCTTTTGCCTGGTAATCTAGACTCTGTTTCATTCCATCTCCATGTCCTTCCTCATTGTGGAAAGCGTCTTTCACTGGGCTTTTGCTGAGTTGGGCTGCCTCTCACCACAGATTTATTGGTCTCCAGGGATTTCAGGAAGGACAAGGGACTTTGGGTAGGCTGGCTGCAACCCAGGTTGTGGGTATTGGTCTCCTTATGGGGGCTGAGGTTGTTTGCACTTTGCAGGAGGCTTTTGGGTTCTCTGACAGAAATCATTGAACATTGCTAGGACTCCAGAACAAGGCAGCTTGTTTCACTCCTTTCTCTGTGGGAAAGAGAGTTTCTGGGATGCCAGATGAGTTCTTCTCCCCTGTGTGAGACACCCATGGGAGCCATGGGTGGCCTCTGAGGAGAAAAGTCTCCTTATTGTCTTCATGTCTTTATGCTCAAGAGCATAACAGCTCAGCGGCATGCTACAGGTTGCTCAGGGAAATAACACTCCCTTGAAGCAGTGGTGTATAATCAAACATCTTGTCTTCTACTGAAACCCACTCCCACCCATTTCAGTCCTGAAAAGTTATTTTTATTATTTCTATTATAATTTTTTGAGATGGAGTCTCCCTCTGTCACCCAGGCTGGAGTGCAGTGGTGTGATCTTGGCTCACCACAAGCTCCACTTCCCATGTTCACACCATTCTCCTGCCTCAGCATTCCGAGTAGCTGGGACTACAGGCACCCACCGCTGCACCTGGCTAATTGTTTGTATTTTTAGCAGAGACAGGTTTTCACCGTGGTCTTGATCTCCTGATCTCATGATCTGCCCGCCTCTGCTTCCCAAAGTGCTGGGATTACAGGCATGAGCCACTGCTCCTGGCTGTTAAAAATCTTACATAGTTTAGACACATGCCTTTGCAAGAGGAAATTCACAGAAACCACCACTGCTATACATCTTATTGAACGACTCACGAGTTCTGCTTCACTGATTAATCATTTTCCTCATCCCTTCCTACCCCTCCCATCTGACCTAAGAACAAAGAGCTTGTAAACCAATAAATTGGGTGGAGGTTGAGAGCTCGGGTCCGTGAGCAAGCCTCCAATTCTCTGGTCCCCTGGACCTGCTTTTTAAACTCTCAATCTTCCTCTTTCTAATTCCATGGTCTCCGCTGGACACGGGGTACCTGCCCAGTGGTGTGGGGCTTGTTTCCTCAACATCTGGTGCCCAACACGGTGCTCCCTATATCTCTACAAATCATCCAGTGAGGGAACACCAGAGCGTAGAAAGTGCAGGATGACTGACAAAGGATGTCCGAGTACCTTTTCCCTTCACACTCTACAGGTAAGTGGGGCACTCAGAGAATTCCAGGGCAACCTCAGGAAAATATGGGTCAGGCTGGAAACAAGTTTGTTAATTACTTAAGCCTGGTGCAGCAGTTATTGAGCCATAGAGGAGTAATTATGAGTACCAAAAATCTCATATCTTTTTTCCATCTCATAGAAAAGTATTCTCCTTGGTTCCTGGAATACAGAACCATGAATGTAAAAGACTGGGACAAGATCGGACCAGACTTAAAAGGAGCACAACAAGAGGGCCACGATACTCCCTTCTCCACTTGGTCTGTGTGGTCAGCAATTAAAACAGCACTGGAGCCCTTCCACACTGAGAAGGAGGAGGAGAAGTTTCAGGGTGACATAAAAAAGTTTAATAATCAGGAGTCTGATAATCAGCACAGTCAACCATCACAGTCTAGTTTAAAAAAGGGGGAGAAATGGGAAGGTGTATAGGCTAACCTCCAAAAACGTATGAAAGAAACAGTTCCCCCTACTGCCCCTTTAGAAGAAGGTGCAGAACAGCCACCTCCACCTCAGCCTTATGAATTTTTGGAAAGGGAGACTGAGACACAGCTTGCCACTCCCATTGTTTCACGGCCTACCATTGACTATGGTAAAGGGAAGCTTCAACAGCCCAACAGCCAATTACGGTGAGGGAATGATCTAGGCTTGTCCACCTGTTAATTATGGGAGAGAAATGCTGTGAGCCAGTCCAAACACAAATTATGGTGCAGGGGCAATTCAGGCATCCATTTGACAGGCGCAAGAAATGGGGGATTTGGATGCTTGGCAGTTTCTGGTAATTATTTCTCCAGCTGAGGAGCCCAGAGAACATGCTCGGGCCTGCTGGGAGCCATTTCCTTTTAAAATATTAAAAAGACTTTAAGCAAGCAATTGGACAATATGGGCCAAATTTTTCTTAGGTTCATTCTTCATTATAATTTGTGGCTTATAACAGGCCCTTAATACCTATGGATTGGGAGTCATTAGCTCCATCCACCCTGTCTCCCTCTCAATTTCTCCAATTTAAAACCTGGTGGACAGATGAAGCAACAAGTCAGGCAGGGAGAAATGCTCAGGCCCAACCTCTTATTAATATCACATCTGATCAATTGCTTGGAATTGGACAGGCATGGGGTACTGTAAATCAACAGATGGTAATGGGTGATGAGTCTGTTGATCAGCTCAGAACTATACGCTGAAGATACCAGGAAAAAAATTCATGACCCTGTTACTATTTATCCTTCTTTTAACTCAGTTTGACAGGGTCCAAGGGAGATTTATCCAGATTTTATCACCCCATTTGCAAGAAGCTGCTCAAAAGACTATTTCAAATTCTTGTGCCAGGAAAGTGATCATTCAGCTGCTTGCTTATGAAACTGTGAATAGAGAATGTCAGGCAGAAATTAGATCTATTAAGGTAAAGGCAGATCTAAATGAGGAAAAAACTGTAAGTGAATATATTACAGCCTGTGATGGCAGTGAGGAGCCCTTATATGAGCCCAGCCTCCTTTCTCAGGCAATGGCTGGACTAAGGGTAACAAAAAACACATGAGTGTTCCCTGGATCTTGATATAATTGGGGACAGATAGGACATGCAAAAAGAGAGTGTACAAAGAGCCAAAAAAGGCAAAACTCAGGACCAGGCCCTGATTCAAAACAGGGCATTCCCAATTCAGGGTGGGTCATCCCTGACCCCAAACAGAGGATTCCCAGCCCAGTCTATCCCTGCACAAATGCAGAGCAATTGTCCCCCTCCACAGATAAAAGTGGGGCAGTAAATACATGCTGTACAAAAGCTGTATTCCTCATTCCTGGGGAGACTCCCAGGAAGATCCCAACGGGAGTTTACGGCCCATTTCCAAAGGACATGGTGGGACTTATACTTGGAAGGTCCAGCTTAAAATTAAAGGGAATTCAAGTACATACTGGGGTAGTGGGCTCTGATTGCCAGGGAGAAATTCAAATTGTTATCTCCTCCACTGTTCCCTGGAGTGCTAATCCAGGTGACAGAATAGCTCAGCTGTTGTTTTTACCATATGTTAAGATAGGAGAAAGCTCAGAAAAAAAGGAGGATGTAGAAGCACAAATTCAGCAGGCAAGGCTGCCTATTGGGTAAATCAAGTCTCTGACAATAGTCCTATTTGTAGGTCACTATTAAAGGAAAACAATTTGAGGCTCTGGTCGATACAGGAGCAGATGTGTCAATCATAGCGTTTATCAATGGCCCAAAAACTGACCCAAACAAAAGGCCCCAGTGGGTCTTGTTGGGATTGAGGATTTGGTTGTATCTCACCAGAAGAGAATCAACTTCTTGTCTGGGTACCCACAAGACATCTTAAGCTGTGCCAGGAGCCAGAATTCGAGGAAGAGGAAAAGACCTCAGAAAGTCCCTACACCCCCAGTTCATCAGATGGCTCAGATGAACATCTCTGTTGAGCAGATGGAAACCAGTAAAACTTACCAAGCAACTCCACCGACCTGGGGGCAGATGAAGAGACTAGCTCACACTGAAGAAGAGAACCTGCGGTCTCAGCACAAGCTGCTGACCACCAGTAATCTAATGGTAGCTATGATGGTGGTAATCTCCTTGGTGGTGAGTCTCCCTGCAGTGGGGCAGATCAAAATTACACTTATTGGACCTACATTGCATTCCCACCACTGATTAGGCCTGTTACAAGTTTAGATGCCCCAGTGGAGGTTATGTTAATGATAGTGTCTGGATGCCTGGACCAATAGATAACCAAGGTCCTACTCATCCAGAGGAGGAAGGAATGTTAATGAATGTTTCCATTGGTTATCACTTTCCTCCCATCTGCCTGGGGCCAGCTGCAGGATGTTTAAATTATGATAAACAACATTGGATGGTTTATGTCCCTGAACATAATGGATGAAAGACCTCTATTCATGTAATCAGTGGAAGAACATTTCAGTCTTTGGACACTATTAAATACCTTGAGCATGGCTATGTTATGACACATCATCAGATTAATAAACTTAAACCTAATAAGAAGTCCTGCACCAGGCAGGCCACTAAATGGTCTGAAAATCTAGAGGTGCTAACCTGGGAAGATTGTATTGCAAACAGCGCTGCAGCATTGCAAAATAATTCCATTGGAATCGTCACTGATTGGGCCCCTGGGGGTCACTTTGCCGTAAATTGTACCGGACACAGCAAAGATTTTGGAGAGGCTCCTTTGCAAACGACTTCCCAGATAATGCACTAAAATTATATAGAAGAATTGAAACAAATTGCCCTATTAAGTGGGAGGAGAATGGTATGGCTCCTCCAAAGCCAAAAATGATTGATCCAATTATAAGTCCAGAACATCCAGAATTGTGGAAATTAATGTTGGCTCAAACCCCAGTTGGGATTTGGAAAGGAGAATATAAAACAGAGACTCATAGTGAAAAACTTTGATTTGTTGTAGCCATGATCTCTAATCAGACAGTCCCATTGCAGAGTTGTGTTAAACCTCCTTTTATGTTAGCAGTAGGAAAAGTTAATATCCTACTTGACTCTCAAACCATATCATGCCTCAGCTGTCATATTTTTACCTGCATTAATTCTACCTTTAATAAAGATAACAGCACTTTACTGGTTAGGGCCTGAGAAGGAGTTTGGATACCTGTTTCCCTCAATAGACCTTGGGACGCCTCTTCCTCCATATATGTTATCACTGCAGTACTAAAAGAAATACTTAATAGACCAAAGAGATTCATATTTACCTTAATAGCTGTCATCACGGGCCTTATAGCGGTCACAGCTATAGCTGCTGCTGCTGGTGTAGCTTTGCATTCTTCTATTCAAACTGTGAGCTCTGTGGATAGTTGACAGAAAAATTTTTCCAAGCTTTGGAATTCCCAAAGCCAAATAGATCAAAAATTGGCAAATCAAATTAATGATCTTCATCAAACAGTAATTTGAATGGGTGGTCAGATTATGAGCTTGGAGCAGAGAATTCAAATGCAAAGTGATTGGAATACTTCTGATTTTTGTTTCCTCCTAGCTCTTATAATACCACTGAACACCACTGGGAGTTGATTAGACATCGCCTACCAGGAGAAGATAATTTAACATTAGATACTGCTAAACTGAAAAAACAATTTTTTGCAGCATCTCAGGCTCGTCTCAGCTTGTTGCCTGGAGCTGATATTCTTGCTAGAGCCACTGATGGCCTTTTTAACAATAATCCTTTAAAGTGAATTAAAACCATAGGTGGATCATCAACTGCAAATATTATTTTGGTTTGTGTCTGTTTGTGCTTTCTTTTTTTTTTTAGTCTACAGTTGCGGACAGCACCTTGGGAGAGAAGACAGACACCGTGAATGAGCTATGATAGCAATGGTGGTTATTAATTTTAAAAAAAATGGGGACAAAAAAGTGGGACATATGGAAAAGAGAGTTTCTGGGATGCCAGATGAGTTGGTCTCCCCTGTGTGAGACTCCCATGGGGAGCCATGGATGGTGTCTGAGGAGAAAAGTCTCCTTATTGCCTTCATGCCCTTATGCCTGGAGAGCATAACAGCTCAGCGGTATGCCACAGCTTGCTCAGGGAAATAACACTCCCTTGAAGCAGTGGAGTCTAATCAAATGTCTTGGCTTCTCCTGAAACCTACTCCCACCCATTTCAGTCCCGATAAGTTAAATACATTAAGTAGTTTAGACACACACCTTTGCTCAAGGAAATTCACAGAAACCGCCACTGCTATACATCCTATTGAATGACTCACGAGTTCTCCTTCACTGATTAATCCTTCCCCTCATCCCTTTCTACTCCTCCTATCTGCCCTATGAACAAAAAGCTTGTAAACCAATAAATTGGGTGGAGGCTGAGAGCTCCAGGCCATGAACAAGACTCCAATTCTCTGGTCCCCTGGACCTGCCTTTTAAACTCTCATTCTGTCTCTTTCTAATTCCTTTGTCTTCGGTGGACTCGGGGTACCTGCTGGGCAGTGTGGGGCTGGTTTCCCAACAATGCTGTCAAGTGATTTTTTTCTCTCTGGGTATAAGGAATTGCACAGACAGCCTCTGAGACACTGTCTCAACCTCATCGGCACCCATGAGAGGCCAGTTCAAAGTGTGAGAACGTGTCTCCAAGGTGGACTTGCCTTTCTTGTGGTTCTTGCTTGTCTGAGAGAGCCCCTGTGAGGCCCAGGATGAAGGGAGGCCGTGAGATTAAGGGCCTGGCCATCTTTTGCTGACACCTGCCTCTGCGGTCTTAGATATGATTCTATCATCCAAAGAACACTGAACAACACAACAGACTATATCCTGATCCCCGTGGGATCTGGTCCTTGCACACACATTCTCTTTCAGGAATAGAGTCAGAAGAGCAGTTTCCAGCCACTACCTAACAGTATTGAAATGTGTACTCCTCCAGTGGGACGAGACCATGGAGGCTGCCCATGGGGCCCTAAGGTCGAGATGTTTAGGGTCTCACAGTGGGTTTTCACAGGTAGCCATTTTCCCGATATGACGCCAGCTTTGCCTGTGCATTTTCTTCTGCCTAGGCAGGCTGACATCTCTGACAGCTGGGTGCTTGAACCTGCCCCAAGAATGTGCATGTGCTAGTTTCAGGGCACCAGGCCTGACGGTGAGTTCTGGCTAGCCTTATAATGTCACTGTTGCCTAGCAACAAGTTCCTGCGGCTTGGCAGAGAAAGAGACCTGCTCGGAGGTGCATTGGCGGTGGACTCTCCCCTGTCTTTTCTGTGGGATCCACAGGATAGTCCCATGATCCTATGAGAGGGCAGATGTGAGCCAGCCTTGAAGAAATGTCAACCACGATCAGAGGGCTTATGGGAGTCAGCCTGAAGAAACATCAACCACAGCCCCACAAATAAACTGCAAAATCTCTAAGGATCCAAAAGGATCTGCAGAATTCCTCAGGCCAGCCTAGAGGTTGTATGGGTTTTGAAACTTACGCCAATGTGATTTCTAGGTACAGCCTGCCTGTGTTCCCTGGGGTTGCTGTCTCTCAGGTGGGGCCTCCTGCAGAACCATGCAACCTCGGGATCTGCCATGCTGTGTGTTTCCGTGGGTGTGTTGCGAGTGTTTGACGTCGAGTGTGTGTGGCATTGTGTGTGTGTGTGTGCCTGTAAGTGGGGTCTGCTTAAAGGAATGGGGCTAACACACTTCAGTGCTTCTTGTTTTTAGCCTCACTAACTTTTGGTGGCCTGTCTCTGCGGCTATGCTTGGGCTGCATGGCTCCGTGTTATTTTTCTGTAGATCCTGAATCCCCAGTGAATTTGGAGGTGGGCCAAGACCTGCCAGCATCCAAAATCACCTCCCCCTGCAGAAAAAAAAAACCACTCTTCTAGAAGACGAGCACACCACACCAAAAACCAGGTATCTCTCAGTGTTTCCTTCATCTTGAGGACAACGCAGGGAGAGACACTAGCAGATCTGTCTGCAAGGCCACTTGGATTAACCTCGAATTTGGTTCCCAGCTGCGCACATGCTTCACATCATGAGGGGGGCACTTCTCCATCTTCTTGGGATTTTATCCTGGAACATAGAGTGTGAGCAGCAATAAGGTCACATGGGGTGAGGATACAATCTGCTGAATGGAGAATGGGTTCCAGCAACTTCACCTGCAAAAATAAATAAATAAATAAATAAAGACAGATGACACAAAAGGTGCTTCTAACTCCATCCCAACATTCCCTTAATTTCAAAAGCAGTCCACACTATGGCCCAGAATTCAGGTGGGAGTATTTCAACGTGCAAAGAATATTTGGAGGGCAAATTGGGGCCATTCTGGCAAACTCCCAATGTGAGAACTTTCATACCCAGAGCCAAATGGGAGTGGGATGGATTGGTGCTGGGTAGGATGTGGCCTCTACACTTGCCTCTTCTTTTTCTGACTTCCATGTTTCTCTCCAGCCTAGGGTTTCCTGTGTCTGGCTCAATGACTTCCACACTAAATGTTTCTCAGTTCATGAGAATGACCCTCATGGGAATCCATAGCATGAACGTTTTCTTCTAAAAATTCTCAATTGTTATTGACTGGGCAGCTCTGGTACTTTAACAACCATTAATTCCTGTTACAGCAAACAAGGAAACACCTATTCTCCCCCTTCTGTCGGAATGCTGCATGATTCCTGTAGGATGAGAAGCTGGCAGCTGTGTCTGGCTTTTGCCTGGTAAACTAGCCTCTGTTTCATTTCATCTGCATAGCCTTCTCATAGTGGAGGGGCTCTTGCATTGTTCTGTTGCTGGATAGGAATGCCTCTTCCCACCAATTATTTAGCTGCCAGAGATATCAGAGAGCAGAAGGGACTTTGTGTCATCTGGCTGCACTCCAGATTGTGGATTGTTGTATTGTTGTGGGAGCTGAAGTTGTTTGCACTTTGCAGGAGTCTTTGGGGTCCTCTGACAGGAATCATTGAACATTGCTTGGACTCTGGCAAAAGGCATCTCGTTGTTTCAGGTGAGCTTTGATTTTTCTTTGCTTTCATGGAGAATTCACAGTGCTCCTCAACAGCACTACTGTACACTGTTTTTAGGCTTGCCGTCACCACAGACAGCCTCTGAGATGGTGTCACATCCTCATATGCACCCATGAGGGGCAAGTTCGAGGTATGAGAACAGTGTTGATCTTATACTTGCCTTGTCTTGCTTCCTGCCTTTCCCAGAGAGCCTATGCAAGGCCCTAGATGAAGGGAGGCAGAGAGGTCAAGAGCCTTGTCATCTTTTGCTGACACCCACCTCTGGGATCTCAGGTCTGCTGCTATCACCCAAAAAACCCCTCCAGAACACACCAGACTATATATCAATCCCTATGGGACCCAATTCTTTCACACAGCCTCCTTTGGGAACGGAATCAGAAGAGCAGTTTCCATGACCACTTCATGGTCTCGAAATGCCTCCTCCTCCAGTGGAACACAACCATGGAGATGGCTTGAATAACCCCCAAAGTTGAGACTTTTAGGGTCCTGCAATGGGTTTCACAGGCAGCTTATTTCCTGATACCAGACCGACTCTGCCTCTGCCATTTTCCTCTGCTTAGGCAGGCTGACGGGTCTGAGAGCCAACGCCCAAGCCTGCCTCATTAATGTGCATGCACTAGTCTCAGGGCGCCAGGCCTGATTGTGAGCTCTGGCTAGCTTCACAATGAATGCCACCTTTGCCTAGCGACAAGTCCCTGCAGCTTGGCAGATAAAGAGACTTCCGTGGAGGTGTGTCAGCAGTGGACTCTCACCTGTCTTCTCTGTTGGATCCATGGGATAGTCCCATGATCCCAGGAGAGGGCAGACATGAGCCAGCCGGAAGTAACATCAAACAGAGCCCCAGGAATAAACTGTGAAATCCATGAGAATACAAAACAATCTGCAGAATTCCTCAAACCTGTTTAGACTTCGTAGGGTTGAGTCTTTTTGAAATTGCTCTACTGTGATATCCAGGTATACTGGCTGTGTTCCCCGAGGTTGCTCTTTCCCAAATGGGGCTTCCTGCAGAACCACACAGCCTCAGGAGCTGCCAGCCTGTGTGTTTCTGTGAAAGTATTGAGAGTGTTGGATGTCTGCGTGTGTGTGTGTGTCTGTGTGTGTGCATGTTAGAATATAAGTGGAGTATTCTTAAAGGAATGTGGCTAACACATTTTAGCACTTCTTTTTTTTGAGTCTCCCAACTTTTTGGTGGCCTGTCTGTACAGCACTGCTTGGGCTGTGAGGCTCCATGTTCTTTAGTTTTCTGTGGATCATAAATCCCCAGTGAATTGGGAGGCAGGCTGAGACCCACCAGTGTCAAACTCACCTCCCACTCCAAAAGAAAGCCACTCTTAGAAAAAAGGGGAGCACACCACATGAAAAAACAGTCATCTCTGAGTGTTTCATTGTCCTGCAGCCAATGCAGGCAGATACACTAGCACTCCTGTCCATAGGGCCCTTGAATTTACCTCAAATTCAGGTCCCAGCCAAGCAGTTACTTCACATCATAAGGGGGCAATACTCCATCGTCTTGGGTTTTCATTTTGGGACATAGAGTGTGAGCAACAATAAGGTCATACAGGGGTGAGGATATAATCTGGTGGGAACTGGATGAGATCCCACAACTTCAACTGCAAAAAAATAAAGACAGATGACACAGAAGGTACTTCCAACTCCATCCCAACATTCCCTTAATTGCACAAGCAGTCCACACCATGGCCCAGTGTTCAGATGAAAGTATTCCAATGTGCAAGAAATATTTGGGGTGCAAACCGGGGTCATCCTGGCAAACTCTCAATTTGCAGGCTTTCATACTGGGAGCAAAATGGGAATGAAATGGTTTGATAGTAGATGGGAAGTGGCCTCCACACTTGCCCCTTCTTTCTCTGACTTCCATGTTTCTTGTCAGTGTAGGGTTTCCTATGTCTGGCTCAATGACTTCCACAATACATGTTTCTCAGTTCACAGAGAATGACCCTAATGGGAACCCATTGCATGAGTGTTTCCTTCTAAACACTTTCACAATTTAATGACTGGGCAGCTTTGATACTTTTAAAACCATAAATTCCATCATAGCCACCAACAAGGAAACTCTTGTTTTTTTTTCACTTCTATTGGCATTCTGCATGATTCCTGTAGGGTGAGAAGCACTCAGCCCTGTCTGGCTTTTGCCTGGTAGTCTAGCCTCTGATTTTTTTCATCTGCACAGTCATCTTATTGAGCAGGTATTCTTTCATTGGGCTGTGGCTGGATGGGACTGCCTCTCACCAAAGATTATTTTGCTTCCCAGGATTTCAAAGAGCAAAAGGGACTTTGAGGAGTCTGGCTGCACTCCAAGTTTCGACCTGTTGTCTCATGGTGGGGGCTGAAGTTGTTTGCAATTTGCAGGAGGCTTTTGGGTTCTCTGACAGGAAGCATTGAACATTGCTTAAACTCCAGCTCAGTGCAGCTCATTCTGTCCGGTGAGCATTGATTTTTCTTTGCTTTTATGGGCAATCCACAGTGTCCTTCAACAGCTCTACTGGACGTCATTTTCAGGCTTGCCATCATCAAAGATGACCTCTGAGACGTGGTCTCTACCTCATCTTCACCCATAAGAGGTCAGTCCAAGGTGTGAGAATATGGTTCAAACTTTGACTTGCCTTTTTCATGGTTCCTGCCTTTCTCAGAGAGCCCCTGCTAGGCATAGGATGATGGAGGTAGTGAGGTCAAGAGCCCAGACATCTTTGCTAAAAAATGCCTCTGGGGTCTCAGGTATGATGCTGTGACCCAAAGAACCATCAACAACACACCAGACAGACTATATGCCAATCACCATGGGACCCGATTCTTGCAGACACACATTCTCTTTTGGGAATGGATTTCAAAGGGCAGTTTTCAGTGACCACCTCAGAGTCTTGAAACACCTCATCCTCCATCAGGACACGACCACAGAGATGGTCCAAATGAGCCCTGAGGTCGAGGCTTTTATTGTCCTGCCATGGGTCTTCACAGGCAGCCTTTTTCTTGATACCAGGCCAGCTCCGACTGTACCATTTTCCTCTGCTTAGGCAGGCTGAACGCTGTTACAGCAAGACACATAAGCCTGTCTCAGGAATCCACATAAGCTAGTCTCAGGGCACCAGTCCTGAGTGTGAACTCTGTCTAGAGTCACAGTGAATGTCACTGTTGCCTAGCGACAAGTCCCCGCGGCTTTGTGGAGAAGACTCCCAAGGAGGAGACCTCCATGGAGGTTCATCGGCTGAGGTCTCTCACCTGTCTACTCTGTGAGATCCACAGGATAGTCCCATAATCCTAGGATAGGGAGGACGTGAGCCAGCCTGAAGAAACATCAAGAAGAGCCCCAGGAATAAGCTGCCAAATCCCTAAGGATCAGAAAACATCTGCATGCTGTCTAGATGTTGGAAGGGTGTCTTTTTGGAACTTGTCTTATCTGTGATATTTAGGTACAGCCCATCTCTTTTCCTTGGAGTTATTTTGTCTCAGATGGGGCTCCCTGCATAATCCTTCAGCCTGAGGAGCTGACAGGCTATGTGTTTTTGTGGGAGTGTTGCAAATGTTGGATGTCTGCCTGTGTGTGTGTTATTGTGTGTTTGTGTATCTGTGTGTGTGTGTCTGCCATTAACTGGAGTCTGCTTAAAGGAATGTGGCTAAAGCACTTCAGTGTTGTTTTTTTTGTTTTTTTTTGTTTTTTTTTGAGTATATTAACCTTTCGGTGGCCTGTCTCTGTGGCTCTTTTGGGCTGTCGGGCTTGTGTTATTTATTTTTCTGTGAATCATGAATCCTCAGTGATTTTGGAGGCGGGCCAAGCCTGCCGGTGACCAAGGTATCTCCCCGTGCAATAAAAGCCACTCTTCTAGAAAGAAGAGGAGCACACCATACCAAAAAAACAGACATTTCCCGATGTTTCATTTTCCTGCAGCCAACCCAGGGAGAGAAACTAGCAGTCTGGTCCTCAGGGCCCCTATATTTACGTCGAATTCAGTTCCCAGCTGATCAGGTGCTATACATTGTGAGGAGACACTCCTCCCTCATTTTGGGATTTCATCCTGGGACATAGAATATGAGCAGAAATAAGGTCAGATAACGGTGAGGATATAATCTGGTGACAAGGGGAAGGGGTCCCGCAACTTCACCTGCAAAAAGATAAAGACAAATGACACAGAAGGTGTTTCCAATTCTATGCCCGCATTCCCTTAATTGCACAAGCGGTCCACACCATAGCCAGGAGTTCAGGTGGCAGAACTCCTACGTGCAAGGAACATGTGGAGTGCAAATTGACGCCATCCTGGCAAACTCCTGATTTAAGGGCTTTCATACCTAGAGCCAAATGGCAGTGGAATGGATTGATGCTGGGTGGGATGTGGCCTCCATACTCCCCACTTCTTTTCCTGACTTCCATGTTCCTGGTCAGCCTAGGGTTTCCTGGGTCTGGCTAAATGACTTCCACACTAAACGTTTCCCTGTTGCTTGTGAATGACCCTCAGTGGAATCCACTGCATGAGCGTTTTCTTCCAAACACTGTCACGTTTTAATGACTAGACAGTTTTGATACTTTAAAACGATAAATTCCCATTTCAGCCACCAACAAGGAAACTCTTATTCTACCACTTCTATCAGAGGCCTGCATGATTCCTGTAGGAGGAGAAGAAGGCAGCTGTGTGTACATTTTACCAGGTAATCGAGGCTCTGTTTCATTAAATCTGCATGGCTCTCTCACTGTGGAGGGGCTCATTCATTGAGCTGTTGCTGGATGGGACTGCCTCTCACTACAGATTGTATAGCTTATCAGGGTTTCAGAGAGCAAAAGGGACTTCGAATAGGCTTACTGTGCTCCACATTTTGCTCTATGGTCACATTTTGGGGGCTGAAGTTGCTTGCACTTTACAGTAGGGTTTTGGGTCCCCTGACAGAAATCATTGAACATTGCTTGGACTCCAGCACAAGGCAGCTTGTTTCCTCAGGCAAGCCTTGTTTTTTTCTTGCTTTCATGGAAAATCCACAATGCCCCTTAACAGCACTGCTGGACACAATTTTCAGGCTTACTATCACCACAGATGGCCTCTGAGACACTGTGTCAACATCATCTGCACCAAGGAGAGACCAGTGTGAGGTGTGAGACAACTGCTCCACCTTGGGCTTTCCTCGGTCATGGTTCCTGACTTTTCCAGGGAGCCCCTGTGAGGCCCAGGGTGAAGGGAGGCCATGAGGTCAAGCTCGGGCATCTCTCACTGATGCCCACCTCTGGGCTTTCAGGTGTAATTCTATCACCCAAAGAACCCCAACAACACAACAGATTCTATTCCAATCTCTATGGGACCTAATTCTTACGCACAGCCTCTTTCAGGAATACAGCCAGAAGAGCAGTTTCCAGCGACCACCTCACAGTCCTGAAGTGCCTCCTCCTCCAGTGGGACCCAACTACGGAGATGACCCAAAGGGGCCCTGAGGTTGAGACTTTTAGAGTCTCACAGTGGGTTTTCATAGGCATCATTTTTCCTGATACCAAGGCGTCTCTGCCTGTAGCATTTTCCTCTGCTTAGTCAGGCTGAGAGCTCTGACATCTGGGCACCAGAGCCTGCCTCACGAATGTTCATGAGCTAAGCTCAGGGAACCATTCCTGATTTTGAACTCCAGAGGAGACCTCTGTAGAGGTGCGTTGGTGGTGCACTCTTTGCCTGTCTTCTCTGTGGGATCCACAGAATAATCTCATGATCCTATGAGATGGCAGATGTGAGCGAGCCTGAAGAAATGTCAAGCAGAGCCCTAGGAATAAACTGCAAAATCCCTAAGGATCCAAAAGCATCTGCAGGATTCCTCAGGACTGCCTAGATGTTTTAGGGGTGTGTCTTTTTGAAACTTGCCCCTCTGATATTTTTAGGTAAAGCCCACCTGTGTTCCCTGGGATTGCTCTCTCCCAGGTAGGGCTTCCTGCAGAAACATGCAGCCTCAGAAGCTGTCAGGTTCTGTGTTCCTTTGGGAGTGCTGTGAGTGTAGGATTTCTGTGTGTGTGTGTGTGTGTGTGTGTGTGTGTGTGTGTGTGTGTGTGGCATTGTGTGTTTGTGTCTGTGTGCCTGCAAATGGAGTCTGCTTAAAAGAGTGTGGCTAACACACTTCAATCCTCTTTATTTGAGTCCCTCACCTTTTCTTTTGGTTGCTTGTCTGTTTGGCTCTGCTTGGGCTCTGGGGCTCCATGTTTTTTTATTTTTCTGTGGATCATGAATACGCAGTGTCTAAATCACCTTCCCCTGCAAAAAAACAAAACAAAACAAAACAAAACAAAACACTCTTCTAGAAAGAAGAGGAACACACCACACCAACACACCAAAAAGCAGACATCTCCCAGTGTTTCATTGTCCTGCGGTCAACCCAGCAAGGGACACTAGCAGTCCTGTCCGCAGGACCAATTGAATTTACCTTGAATTCGGTTTCTAGCTGAGCAGGTACTTCAGGTTAAAGGGGCACTCCTCAATTGTCTTGGGATTTCATCCTGGGACATAGAGTGTGAGCAGAAATAAGGTCAGATAGGGGTGAGAATACAATCTGGCGAGGAGTGGATGGGTCCTGCAATTTCAACTGCAAAAAAAATATGAAGACAGATGACACAGAAGGTGCTTCCAACCCCATCCCCCTATTCTGTTAATTGCACAAGCAGTCCAACCATGACCCGGCATTCAGGTGGAAGTAATCCAACATGCAGGGAACATTTTGAGTGCAAATTGGGCCCATCCTGGCAAAGTCTGGATGTATGGTTTTCATACCCATAGCCAAATGGAACTGGAATGGGTTAATACTGGGAGGGGTGTGGCCTCCAAACTGGCCTCTTCTTTTCTTGACTTCCATGTTCCTCATTGGCCTAGGGTTTCCTGGGTCTCCACCCAATGACTTCCACAGTAAATTTTCCCAATTCTCGAGAACCACCCTCACGGGAATCCATTGCATGAGTGTTTTCTTCTAAACCCTGTGAGGTTTTAATGACTGTGCCTCATTGATAATTTAATCCTGTAAATTGCCTTTACAGCTGCCAACAAGGAAACTCTTGTTCTTTCACTTCTTTCGGAAGGCTGCATGATTCCTGTAGGATGAGAAGTAGGCAGCCGTGTTTGGCTTTTGCCTGGTAATGTAGCCTCTGCTTCGTTTCATCTGCATGGTCTTCTCATTGCTGAGTGGATCTTTCATTGCGGTCTTGCTGAGTGGGACTGCCTATCACCACACATCTTTTGGATGCCAGTAATTTCAGGGAGCAAAACAGACTTTAGGTAGGCTGGCTACACTCCAGGTTGTGGGTGGTGGTCTCATTTTGGGGGCCAAGTTTGTTTGCACTTTGCCAGGGGCTTTAGGGTCTTCTGACAGAAATCTTTTAACATTGCTGTGTCTCCAGCACTAGTCAGCTCATTCTCTCAGGCGAGCTTTGATTTTTCTTTGCTTTCACTGGGGAGTCCACATCGCCCCTCAACAGTGCTACTGGACACCATTCCAGGCTTGCAATCTCCACAAACGGCCTCTGAGACACTGTCTCAACCTCATTTGCACCCGTGAGAGGCCAGTTCGAGGTGTGAGAACACTTCTTCAACTTGAACGTCCTTTTGTCATGGTTCCAGCCTTTCCCCAAGAGCCCCTGTGAGGGCAGGATGAAGGGAGGCAGTGAGATCAAGGGCCCGGCCATCTTCCACAGACACCCGCCTCTGGGGTCTCAGGTGTGATTCCATCACCCGAAGACCCCCCCAGAAACTCACCAGACTATATTCCAATTCCCATGGGACCTGATTCTTTCACACAGCCTCTTTCAGCCATGGAGTGAGAAAAGCAGTTTCCCGCGTCCTCCTCACAGTCTCAAAATGTGTCCTCCTTCAGCGAGACCAGACCACGGAGACGACCCGACGGAGCTCTGAGGTCGACGCTTTTAGTGTCCCACAGTGGGTTACTGCAGTCAGCCTTTTTTCCCATACCAGGCCCACTCTGCCTGTACCATTTTCCTCTGGTTAGGCAGGCTGACAGCTCTGACAGCCGGGCGCCCAACCTTGCCTCGTGAATGCGCATGCGCTGGTCTCAGGGCACCAGACCTGAACTGTGAGCTCTGGCTGGTGTCTCAATGAATGCCACCTTTGCCTAGAGACAAGTCCCTGTGGCTTAGCGGAGAAGGAAACATCTGCGGAGGTGGGTCGGCCACAGACTTTCGCTTGTACTGTTTGTGGGATCCTCAGGATAATCTCATGAGGCTAGGAGAATGCTGATGTGAGCCAGCCTAAGGAAACCTCAAGCAGAGCCGCAGGAATTCACTACGAAATCTCTTAAGTGTCCAAAAGGATCTGCAGAATGCCTCAGGCCTACCTAGACGTTGCAGGGGTGAGTCTTTTTGAAAATCGTCCCACTGTGTTTTCTAGATACAGCCTGCATGAGTTCCCCAAGGTTACTCTCTCCCAGGTGAAGCTTCCTGCAGAACCACGCAGCCTCAGGAGATGCCGGCCTGTGTTTTTCTGTCGGAGTGTTGTAAGTTTTGGATGTCTGCATCTGTGTGTGGCTTTGTGTGTTTCCCTGTGGAAAAGACTGCTAGTGTCTCTCTCTGGGTTGGCTGCAGGACAATGGAACACTGGGAGACCTGTTTTATGGTGTGGTGTGCTCCTCTTCTTTCTAGAAAGGAAAAGTGTTTGTCGTTGTTCTGCTGGCAGAGGTGATTTGGACGCCAGCGGGTCATGGCACACCTACCAATTTGCTGCAGATTCACGATCCACAGAAAAATAAAGACAAGCCCCGCGGCCCAAGCAGAGCCACACAGACAGGACAACACTAGGTTGGGAGACAAAAAAAAAAAAAGGGGATGCTTAAGTGTGTTAGCCTCATTCCTTTAAACAGACTCCACTTACCGGCACATACGCACACGCACACACATACACATACACACAGTCAAACATCTAACACTTGCAAGTCTCCCAGAGAAACACACAGTCCGGCAGCTCCCAAGGATGCGTGGTTCTGCAGGAAGCCCCACCTGGGAGAGAGCAAACTCGCGGACCACAGGCGGGCTGTATCTAGAAATCACAGTGGGGCAAGTTTCAAAAAGACCCACCCCTACAAAGTCCACCCAGGCCTGAGGAACTCTGCAGATCCTTTTGGATTCTCAGGATTTCTCAATTTATTACTGGGGCTGTGCTTGAGGTTTCTTCAGGCTGGCTGACGTCTGCCCTCTCTTAGGATCATGGGACTATCTGGTGAATCCAACAGACAAGACGCAAAAGCCCACTGCCAACGCACCTCCACGGAGGTCTCCTTTGCCACAAAGCTGCAGGGACTTGTAGTTAGGCAACTGTGACATTCGTTTTGACGCAAGCAAGGGCTCATAATCAGGACTGCTTCCTTGAGTCTAGCGCATGCGCATTCGTGAGGCAGGGAAGGCCTCCAGGCTAGCAGAACGGTCAGGCTGCCTAAGCACAGGAAAATGTACAGGCAGAGCCGGCCTGGTATTGAAATAAAGGATGCCTGCAAACACCCACTGTGGGGCACCAAAATCCTCGACCTCAGGACCCCTTGGTCCATCTCCGTGGTCGGATCCCACTGGAGAAGGAGGCGTTTTGAGACCGTGAGGTGGTCGCTGGAAACTGCTCTTCTGACTTTATTCTCCAAAGAGGCTGTGTGCAAAAGTAGGGTCCCATGGGGATTGGAATATAGTCTGGTGTGTTTTTGAGGGTTCTCTGGGTGATGGAAACATGCCTGAGACCCCAGAGGTTGGTGCCAGTGAAAGATGGTCAGACTCTTGACCTCACAGCTGCCCTTCATCCTGAGCCTCATAGGAGCTCTCTGGGAAAGGCAAATACTACGACAAGGGAAGTCCAAGGTGGGGCCATATTCTCACACCTCGGACTGGCTTCTTGCGGGTGCAGATGAGGTTGAGAGAGTATCTTGGAGACGTGTGTGGTGGTGCCAAGTCTGAAAGTGTGTCTCGTAGTGTTGCTAAGGGGCACTGTGTATTCCCCTTGAAAGCAAAGAAAAATCAAGGCTCGACTGAGAGAAAGAGCTACCTTATGGTGGAATCCAAGCAATGTTCAAAGACTCTTGTCAGAGGACCCAAAAGCTTCCTGCAAAGTGCAAAAAAACCTCAGTCCCCACAAGGGGACAACAACCCACAACATGGAGCACAGCCAACCTACCGGAAGTCCCTTTTGCTCTCTGAAATTTCTGGCAGCTTAATGATCTCTGGGAGAGGCAGTTCCAAGCAGCAACAGCCCAGTGAAGGAGCCCCTCCACAATGAAAAGGCCATGCAAATGAAGTGAAAAAGGTGCCAGATTACGAGGCAAAAGCCGACACAGCTGCCTGCTTTTCATCCTGCAGAAATCATGCAGCCCTCTGTTAGAAGTGGGAGAACAAAAGTGTCCTTGCTGGTGGATGTAATGGAAATTTGTGGTTTTAAAATTATCAAATCTGCCCAGTCATTAAAACTGACAGTGTTTAGAAGGAAACTCTCACACAGTGGATTCCCATGAGGATCATTCTCTATGAACTGGGAAAGGTTTACTGTGGAAGTCTTTAAGCCATAACCAGGAAACACTAGGCCTACAAGAAACATAGAAGTCAGGAAAAGAAGAGGCAACTGTGGAGGCCACATCTCAGCCAGCATCAATCCATTCCATTCCCATTTGGCTCTGGGTATGAAAGCTCTCAAATCGGGAGTGTACCAGGATGGCCTCAATTTGCACTCCAAATATTCCTTGCATGTTGGAATACTCTCACCTGAACACCGGGCCATGGTGTGGACTGCTTGTGCAATTAATGGAATACAGGGATGGAGCTGGAAGCAACTTCTGTGACATCAGTCTTCAATCATTTTGCAGGTGAAGTTGCAGGACCCCATCCACCCTTCACCAGTCTGTATCTTCACCCCTTTCTGAACTTATTGTGTCTCACACTCTATGTCCCAGAACGAAATCCGAAGATGATGGAGAAGTGTCCCCTCATGATGTGAAACACCTGATCTCCTGGGAACCGAATTCAAGATAAATTCAAGGGGCACTGCAGACAGGACTGTTAGTGTTTCTCCCTGGGTGGGCCACAGGACAATGAAGCACTGGGAGATGTCTGTTTTTTCATGTGGTGGGCTCCTCTTCTTTCTAGAAGAGTGGTTTTATTGTGCAGGGGGATGCAATTTGAAAGCTGGTGGGTTTCAGCCTGGCTCCCAGTTCACTGCAGATTCAGATCCACAGAAAAATAAAGAACATGGAGCCCTGCAGTCCAAGCAGAGCCACACAGACTGGCAACCAAAAGGTTTGGAGACTCATAAAAAGAAGAAGAAGAAAAAGAAGAAGAAGAAGGAGAAGAAGAAGAAGAAGAAGAAGAAGAAGAAGAAGAAGAAGAAGAAGAAGAAGAAGAAGAAGAGGAAGAAGACGGAGAGGAAGAAGAACAAGAAGAAGAAGAAGCAGTGCTGAAGTGCATTAGCCACATTCCTTTAAGCAGGCTCCACTTACAGGCAAACACACCCACACACATAAGCACTCACAAACACATAATGCCACACACACACACACACACACGCAGACATCCACACTCAAAATAATTCCAGAGAAATTCACAACCTGGCAGCTGCTGAGCCTGTGAGGTCTGCAGGAAGCCATACCAGGGAGAGAATAACCCCAGGGAACACAGGTGTGCTGTACCTAGAAATCATAGTGGAGCAAGTTTCAAAAACACTCACCCCTACAAAGACTAGGCAGGCCTGAGGAATCCCGCAGATAATTTTGGATCCTTAGAGATTTCATGGTTTATTCCTAAGACTGTGCTTGATGTTTTTTCAGGCTGCTTCATGCCTGCCCTCTCCTAGGATTATGGGAATATCCCACATATCCCACAGAGAAGACAGGTGAGAGTCCACCGCCGACTCACCGCCATGGAGGTCTCCTTCTCTGTCAAGCTTCAGAGGCTTGTCCCTAGGCAGCAGTGACATTTGTTTTGATGCTAGCCAGAGCTCACAATCAGGCCTGGTGCCCTAAGACTGGCACATGCATATTCGTGAGTCAGGCTCTGGTGCCAGGCTCTCAGAGCTATAAGCCTGCCTCAGCAGTGGAAAATGGTACAGACAGAATGAGCCTGGTATTGTAAAAATGGCTCCCTGTCAAAACCCACTGCAAGATGCTAAAAGTCTTGAACTCAGGGACCCTTCATGCCATCTCCATGGTTGGGTCCTGCTGGAGAGAAGGCATTTCTACAGTGTGATGTGGTCACTGGAAACTGCACTTCTGACTCCATTCTTGAAAGAGGCTGTGTGCAAGAATCAGGTCCATGGGGATTGGAATATATTCTGTTGTGTTGTTGTGGGTTCTCTGAGTAACAGAATCATACCTGAGACCCCAGAGGCAGGTGTCAGTGACAGATGGCTGGACTCTTGCCCTCACTGCCTCCCTTCATCCTAAGCCTTGCAGGGGCTCTCTGGGAAAGGCAGGAATCATGACAAAGGGAAGTCCAAGGTGAAGCAGTGTTCTCATTCCTCAGACTGGCCTCTCATAGGTGCAGATGAGGTGGAGACAGTCTATCAGAGGCTGTCTGTGGTGATGGCAGGCCTGGAAATGGTGTCCAGTAGTGTCTCTGTGTGTCACTGTGGATTCCCCAAGAAAGCAAAGAAAAATAGAGGCTCACCTGAGAGAACGAGATGCCTTGTGCTGGAGTCCACACATTGTTCAATGACGCCTGTCAGAAGCCTCCTGCAAAGGGCAAACAACCTCAGCCCCCACTTTGAGACAATGACCCACAACCTGGAGTGCAGCCAGCCTACCCCAAGTCCCTTTGGCTCCCTGAAATCCCTGGCAGCCAAAAGATCTGGGGTGAGAGGCAATGCAATGCAGCAACAACCCAATGAAAGAGCCCCTCCACAATGAGAAAGGACTTGAAGATGAATTGAAACAGAGGCTAGATTACCAGGCAACACCAGACACAGCGGCCTGCTTCTCATCATACAGGAATCTTGCAGCCCTCTGAAAAAAGTGGGAGAATAGGAGTTTCCTTGTTTGTGGCTCTAACTGACATTTACAATTTTAAAAGTGTCAAAGCTGGCCAGTCATTAAAACATGACAGTGTTTAGAAGGAAACACTCACACAATGGATTCAAATGAGGGTCATCCTCCATGAATTGGGAAGCCTCTATTGTGGTAGACAGACAGACCCAGGAAAACCTAGGCCAGTGGGGGAAATGGAAGTCAGGAGAAGAGGAGGCAAGTGTGAAGGCCACATCCCACCCAGCATCAATCCATCCCACACCCTTTTAGTTCTGGCTATGACAGCCCTGAAATCAGGAGTTTGCCAGGATGGCCAAGTATGTACTCCAAATGTTCCCTGCATGCAGAAGTACTCCCAGGCCATGACGTGCATGGCTTGTGCAATTAAGCAAATGTGGGGATGCTGTTGGAAGCATGCTCTGTGCCATCAGATCTTCACTGTTTTTGCAGGTGAAGGTGCAGGTCTGCATCCAAACCTCACCAGATTATATCCTCAACCCATCTGACCTTATTGCTGCTCACACTGTTTGTCCCAGAATAAAATCCCAAGATGATAGTGGAGTGCACCCTCATGACACGAAGCACCTGCTCTACTGCGAACCAAATTCGTGGTAAATTCAAGGGGCCCTGCCATCAGGACTGCTAGTGTCTCTTCCTGGGTTGGCCATGGGACAATGAAAGACTGGGCAATGTTGCTTCTTGGGTGAGGTGTGCTCCTCTTCTTTCGAGAAGAGTGACTTTTTTTGCAGGTGCAGGAGATTTGGACCATAGCAGGTCACAGGCAGCCTCCCAAATCACTGCAGATTCTTGATCCACAGAAAAATAAAGAATACAGAGCCCACAGCCCAGGCAGAACCACACAAACAAGCTACCAAAAGGTTGAGAGACAAAAAAAAGCACTGCAGTGTGTTAGCCTAATTTATTTAATTAGACTCCATTTAAAACACACACACACACACACACACAAACACACACACACAACACACAAAGCCACACACACATGCAGACATCCAAACTTACAACATTCTCACAGAAACTACAGGCCTACAAGTTCTGAGGCTGGGTGGTTCTGCAGGAATCCCAACCTGGGAGAGAACAACACCAAGTAACACAGGAGGGCTGTACCAAGAAATCATACAGGGCAAATTTCAAAAAGATTCACCCGTACAACATCTAGGCAGGTCTGAGGCATCCTGCAGATTCTTTTGGATCCTTAGGGATTTTGCGGATTATTCCTGGGGCTCTGTTTGACCTTTCTTCATGATGTCTCACATATGCTCTCTCCAAGGATAATGGGACTATCCTGTGGATCCCACAGAGAAGACAGGTGAAAGTTCACTGCCGACTCACATACACAGAGATCGCCTTCTCCACCAAGCCTCAGGGACTTGTTGCTAGGCAATGTTGCCATTCATTGTGATGCTTTCCAGAGCTCACAGCTCTGGCCTGGTGCCAGGAGACTAGTGCATTTGCATTCTTGTCACAGGCTCAGCAGCCCAGCTGTCAGAGCTGTCATCATGCCTAAGCAGAGAAACATGGTACAGGCAGAGCTGGCCTGGTGTTGGGAAAATGGCTGCCTGAGATAATCCACTGAGAGACCCTGAAAGTCTCAACCATAAGTCTTCTTCAGGCCATCTTGTTGGTCAGGTTTCACTTGAAGGAGGAGGCATTTCAAGACTGTGAACTGGTCACTGGAAACTGCACTTCTGACTTCATCCCTGAAAGAGTGCAGAAATCCGGTCCCATGGTGATTGGAATATAGTCTGGTGAGTTGTTGAGGGGTCTCTGGTTCATGGAATCATACCTGAGACCCCAGAGGCAGGTGTCAACAAAACATGGCTGTGCCCTGGACGTCACTGCCTGCCTTCATCCTGGGCCTCCAGGTGCTCTCTGGGAAAGGCAGGAACCATGACAAAGGCAAGTCCACGGTGAAGCAGTGTTCTCACACCTCCAACTGGCCTCTCATGGGTGCAGATGAGGTTGAGACTGTGTCTCAGAGGCCATTTGTGGCAATTGTAATCCTGAAAAGGGTGTGCGGTAATGCTGTTTAGGGGCAAGGTGTACCTTCCATGAAAGCAAAGGAAAATCAAGGCTTGGGTGAGAGAAACAACTGACTTGTGCTGAAGTCCAAGCAATACTGAAAGATTTCTTTCAGAGGACCCAAAAGCCACCTGCAAAGTGCAAACAACCTCAGTATGCAAAATGAGACCACAATCCACAACCTGGAGTGCAGCCAGCCTACCTGAAGTCTCCTTTGCTCCCTGAAGTCCCTGGCAGCTAAAAGATCTGTGGCGAGAGGCAGTCCCATACAGCAACAGCCCAATGAAACTCCCACTCCACAATGAGCAGTGGCATGCAGGTACAATAAAACAGAGCCTAGATTACCAGGCAAATGCCAGACATGGCTGCCTCCTTTTCATCCTACAGGAATCATGCAGCCCTCTGATAGAAGTGGGAGAACAAGGGTTTTCCTGTTGGTGGCTGTAATGGGAATTTACAGTTTTAAAACATCACAGCTGTCCAGTCATTAAAGCGTGACAATATTTAGAAGGAAACACTCACACAATGGATTCTCATTAGGGTCATCCTTGGTGAACTGGGATACGTTTAGTGTGGAAGACATTGAGCCAGACCTAGGCTCCAAGTATGAAAGCCCTCAAATTGGGAGTTTTCCAGGATGGCCCCAGTTTGCACTCCAAATATTCCCTGCATGCTGGAGTACTCCCACCTGAACACCAGGCCATGGTGTGGACTGCCTGTGCAGTTAAGAGAATGTGGGGATGCAGTTGGAAGTACTTCTGTGTAATCTGCCTTCACTTTTTCTCAGATTGCATGCACACCCCTAACTGACCTTACTGTTGCTCACACTGTGTCCCAGAATGAAATCTCAAGATGATAGAGGAGTGCCGCCTGATGATGTGAAGCTCCTACTCAGCTGAGAACTGAATTTGATGTAAACTCAATGGGCCCTGAGGATAGGAATGCTAGTATCCATCCCTGGGTTTGCCACAGGACAATGAAACACTAGATGTCTGTTCATGGGTGTGGTGTGCTCCTCTTCTTTCTGGAAAAGTGGCTTCTGTTGCAAGGGAAGGTGATTTGGACCCTGGCAGGTCTCAAGTCAATCTCCCAATTCACTATAAATTCATGATCCACAGAAGAATAAAAAACACAGGGCTCTACAGCCCAAGGAGCGCCACAGAGACAACCCACCAAAAGTTTGGGAGAATCAAACAAATGAAGGGCTGCAGTGCATTAGGCACATTTTTTTTAAAGCCGACTCCAGTTACAGGCATACACATACAGACACACAGAAACACACACACACAAAACACACACACACAGCCACTCACACAGGCAGATATCCAACAATTACAACACTACCACAGAAACGCACAGCCCGGTAGGTTCTGAGGCTGCCTGGTTCTGCAGACAGCCCCACCTCGGAGACAGCAACTTCGAGGAATACAGGTGGGCTGTACTTAGAAATAACAGTTGGGCAAGTTTCAAAAAGACTCACCCCTACAACGTCTAGGCAGGCCCGAGGCGTCCTGCAGATCCTTTTGGATTCTTAGGGATTTCGTGATTTATTCCTGGGGCTCTCCTTGAGGTTTCTTCAGGCTGGCTCATGTCTGCCTTCTCTTAGGATCATGGGACTATCCCGTGGGTCCTACAGCGAAGACAGGCGAGAGACCACCGCTATCGCACCCCCACGGAGGTCTCCTTCTCGGCCAAGCCACAGGGACTTGCGGCTAGGGAAAGGAGGCATTTATTGTGACGTTAACCAGAGCTCACAGCTCGGGCCCTGTGCCCTAAGACTAGCGCATGTGCATTCGCGATGGAGGCTCCCGCGCAAGGCTGTCAGAACTGTCAGCCTGTCTATGCAGAGGAAAATGGTACAGGCAGAGCCTGACTGGTATCGGGAAAAAGGCTGTCTGCGAAAACCCACTGAGAGACCCCGAAAGTCTCAAATTTAGGGCCCCTTCGTGTCATCTCCATGGTCCGGTCGCGCTGGAGGTCGAGCCGTTTCGCCACTCTGAGGTCATGGCTGAGAAATGCTCTTCTGACTCCATTATTGAAAGAGGTTGTGTGCAAGAATTGGGTCCATGGGGATTGGAATATAGTCTGGTGTATTGTTGAGGGTTCTTTGGGTGATAGAATCATACCTGAGACCCCAGAGGCGGGCGACATCAAAATATGGCCAGGCTCTTGACCTCACTGCCTCCCTTCATCCTGGGTCGCACAGGGGCTCTCCGGGAAAGGCAGGAACCACGACAAAGGCAAGGCCAAGGTGAAGCAGTGTTCTCAAACCTCAGACTGGCATCTCATGGGTGCAGATGAGGTTGAGAAGGTGTCTCAGAGGCCGTCTGTGGTGACGGCAAGCCTGGAAAGGGTGTCCAGTGGTGCTGTCAAGGGCCACTGAGGATTTTCTATGAAAGCAAAGAGAAATTAAGGCTTGCCTGAGAGAATGATCTGCCTTGGGCTGGAGTCCAAGCAATGTTCAATGATTCCTGTCAGAGGACCCAATAGCCTCCTGCAAAGTGCAAATAACCTCAGCACCCACAGTGAGAGAATGACCCACAACCTGAAGTGCAGCCAGTCTACCCAAATTCCCTTTTGCTCTCTGCAATCCCTGTCAGCTAAATAATCTATGATAAGAGGCAGTCCCACCGAGCAACAGCCCGAAGAAAGAACACTTCCACAATGAGAAGGCCATGCAGATGAAATAAAACAGGGGCTGGCTAGATTACCAGGCAAAAGCAAGACACGGGTGCCTGCCTCTCATCCTACAGGAATCATGCAGCCATTTGATAGAAGTGAGAAAACAAGAGTTTCCTTGTTTGCGGCTGTAGTGAGAATTTAGGTTTTAAAAGTGTCAAAGCAGCCCAGTCATTAAAATGTGACGGTGTTAAGAAGAAAACACTCACACAATGGATTTCCATGAGGCTCATTGTTTGTGAAGTGGGAAACGTTTAATGTGGAAGTTTTTGAGCCAGAACCAGGAAACTCTAGGCCAATGAGGAGCATGGAAGTAAGGAAAAGAAGAGGCAAGTCTGGAGGCCACATCCCACCCAGCATCAATGCATTCCACTCCAATTTGGCTCTGGATATGAAAGCCCTCAGATAGGGAATTTGCCAGGATGGCCTCAATTTGCACTCCAACTGTTGCTTGCACATTGGAGCACTCCCACCTGAATACCGAACCCTGATGCTGACTGCTTGTGCAATTAAGGGAATGCAGGGATGGAGTTGGAAGCACCTTCTGTGTCATCTGTCTTCATTTCTTTGCAGGTGAAGTTGCAGGACTGTATCCACCCCTCACCAGGTTGTATCCTCACCTGTATGTTAATGTATTGCTGCTCACACTGTATGTCCCGGGATGAAGTCCCAAGATGATGGAGGACTGCCCCCTCAAGATGTGAAGCACCTGATCATCTGGGAACTGAATTCGAGGTAAATTCAAGGGACTCTGCAGACATCCAACACTCACAACACTCCCATGGAAACACACTGCCCGGCAGCTCATGAGGCTGTGTGGTTCTTCAGGAAGCCCTAAACCACTCCAGATTTCAATCTGTCCGCTCCATTGATCTTGCTTTTGTCAAGGTCTTCAGTGACTTCCACATTTCCAATTTTCCTAGGGAAAACAATGGGGAGAATTTTATAAAACACACACAGAAATAAAGCAGATTGTATTTGACTGGTTACAATTATACAGTTGTCTCATTTGATCTATCCCTTTGGAAAATCTTAATTATATAAGTTCCTTAACTGCTTCTGATTGGTTGATATACATTCTGTTTTTCTGTGATATAAACATTAGAAGAAGTAGCTCAAGTTAGTTTTGCTTATGTTTGCAAATCAAGCAAGATTGAAGTTACTTATGAGGCCTAACTTTGTTTTTCATCTAAGAGATTCTTCAGGCCCAGTCTCTATTTTAATTTGTTTCAGCATCAGTTGACCTGTTGTCCTCGATGTGTTTATTTTGTTTGTTTTGATTTTTACCTTTTTATTTTAATATAAAACTCAGATATGGAAAACACACAACACAAGTGTATGGTTTTATTTCTGCCCCACAGATATAAAGCAACAGAATATTGCCAACCAAACTAGTGTTCCAATGCAGATGTCTTGTCCAAATCACCATTCCCTTTAGGACTTTTCACAATACGGAGACATTTGTCTGTGTTATTAGGAAGCCACTCAGTGGCCAATGAAGAAATGAAAACCAAAGACAGTTAGACTAAGAAGAAATACATGATGAATCTAGGTCTCGAAGAAGGCAGGAGTGGAAAGAATCAGATAAATTCTACATCATTGACAAGGTTTAGTCTCAGAAAAAGGAAATTTCTCTTACTGCAAGTAAGAGAAAAAAGATGACAAGACAATTTCGTTCAAACTGTCATTTAACAAACATTTATTAAGCTCCTATTAACTGGCAGTAGTGTAGAAAGCACTAGAGAAAGATTTTAACGAGGAAAATAAACTTTACTTGGGCTCTCCTGCTTGATGGACTTAATCACTTTGAAAAAGGAGGAGATGAGGTTGTGGTTCTCAATAAAAGCTGTTTAGGGAATTCTAGAGTTGGACATTTGAAGAGTGAGAACACAATTTCAAAAAGCTACAGTAGAGAAAGCCCTACAGAATCAATACATTTTCTGCGCAGGACTCTGGATAGAGGCAAGCCTAGCATTTTGTTTTAAAAACTAACCTTGGAAGTCTTATATCAGACATCACAGTGAATCCAGTTGATTCTTATTTTTAAAATTGCACCTGCCATTGGAGTGATGCCAAAACACACATACCAAATTAAAGCACAAACACCAATAAAACACAACAGGAGCAGAATGCTGCAAACTCAATTGCTTATCAAAAAACTATTAGCTTTAAAATGTTAGCATGTCAGGAAACAATTTCCTTCTACTAACATCAGCTTTGAAGATCAGCGAATCAGAAATACATAGAATTAGAACAGGCAGTGAATTCAATAAAGTAGATCTTGCAGTAAAATAAACTTTGCTCCAGGCCCATGCTGTTGGGATTAGAAAGGCATCATCAGGCACATGTCTGCAGATCAGAGGTCTCAGCCAGTGATAATTCTGGTATTTACAGTCCACCTATTATAACTTGTCATCTTTTTAAATATCTTATTTGTTACAATGTTTAATTGTCTCTTTAAGAGTGCTGAACACTTTAGAAATAAACTAGGATGCCAGAACACTTTAGAAATAAACATATCTGAATAAGCTAGCCAGTGGGACTTCTTTTGTGTTTTCCTTTCTTTCAGCAGGATTTTTTTTTTTCTTTAAGTACTTTCCTTCTGTTCTCATAAGTTAATCTGCATTTGTGATTTTGGAATTTTGCAGAGTGGAATGTGATTGCTGAAGTCTTAATCAACATTCAGGCTGACAGAGAACAGTTGAACAAGCTATTATGTTTTGTGCAGAGAGATAGATTTATTGTAAATGCTCTGGGCTCTCTGAAAAGTTGGGAGAATAGGACTTTGAAACTAATGAGGGTGTCAAAGTTTGGTTTTAGATTCCTGTATAATTGAGAGAACTGCAAAGGTGACTTGGGGAAGAGTTATTTATAAGATCATTGAATGGAAGTTAAAAAGGACATTATCTTACTTTAAATATGATATGTTTTGTAATTATTAACTGAATCATAGAATTTGAATTGAATGAGATTTCATAAGGCAATCAGTCTAGTGATTTCCCAATACTGATTTCCAGACAGACATAAGACTGGGATAATATTTTCACTAATTCATGGCAAAATTTCAAAAATAAGATAACAATATAGACAGGTATTCAATGAAGCTAGGTTTATTATTTGATTTTAATCTTAATATTAAATTCTTTTTATTTTTAGTCCTAAAATACTCTTTCTTCTTTGAGATGACAGATGTACATGGTGGGATGTGTAAAGTGCTCTTGGTTAGATTAAATGAAACAATCATTGTTCTTTTGGAAATTGGAGTAGGGCTGATGTGAAGCTAGACTAGGAAGCAGGCAGCATTTGGTTTGAAGACCAAGATATTGTTGTGCCTGAGCTCTTTTCTTTTTCTATGGTACTCAATATCCTTATTTTTCTATGCAGTTTACAATGTCATTTTGTTCCCTACTCCGTTCTCTCCTAAATAGAAACCAGCTTTGAAAAAGTATCAGCTTTTAGCCATTTATCCAACTCAAAGGCAAACTGAGAGTGAACTGTAGGTGCTAGAAACCACAATCCACTGCTCTCAATTTTATTTTCTCATGTACGTTAATCTCTCCCTCTCTACCAGCTCAGTATACATATACAACTGTGATCTAAAGTCTTATATTGCTTTCATAAATTAGAATTTTTCCCATTGTTTATCCCCCTGCCACCTACTCCTCATTTCTTTTCTCCACTAAACACACAGTACCCACTTTCCTCATTTCTTCCCACTCACTATTCAGTTCAGTTCAATTTGGTTTTGTTCTCATTTCACTGGAACTGCTTTTATCAAGAACAGCATCACCATTTGTACTATTAAAACTGCTGGTTACTTTACCATGTTCCTCTTACTCCAATTCTCGACATTATTCTGCACATTAGCAACTCTCTGTTCTTCAAACACAGAACTATGCCAAAATTGTCCTATTTTAGAGCCTTGGCAGCTGTTTTTTTCTTTTCTGCTTTTCAAATGGTTGATCTTTCTGATATATCAAATAAGACTTCCTTGGAGAAATCTTCACTTAGTACCCAAAACACAGTAGTTCTGTGTATTACACCAACCATCACTACTCTCTGTTACTCTCTTTCAGCATCCCCAAATTTCCTTCACATCATTTACAGGTGCCTGTGTCTTTTATTTTTTAACTGTCTCTCCCTGTACATCAAGGTTTATGAAGTCAGGGACCATTCATCCCATATTCATTGTTATACCTCCAGAACCCAGCACAGTGGTTGCTTCATAGTAGCTTTTAAATAAAGATTTGTTGAATAATTTGATGGATAGATGAATGCCAAGAATCCCACAATATTTATTTTTTACTAGCCTCAACTTAAAAACTCATGCTAAGACTTTTATACTTTACCTTTGCAATGATTCTCACATCTTTCTCTTTCTTCCAGTCCTTGCTTCCACTTTCCTTGCCCAGGCCACCATCATCATTAGTTTAACCATTTAATAAAACTCATAACTCACCTCCTGTCTTCTCTTGCTGATCTTCATTTTGTCTTACAACCTTCCTGAAACTTTGATCTTATTTTCCTATGGAAAAGGAAACAAAATAAAAAACGAACTCCCTTTTGTGCAGACAGTTTCTTCTAAACTTTCTATCCTGGCATTTATGGTCCTTCAAGACCTGGCTTTAGCTGATACCAGCTGTAAGTAATCATAATATCCCATGAATTTGCCTAGCTATTTTTTTGTGTGTGTACTTCTCTTTTGAAATTTTGTGACTCAATCTTGTGTTATTACACCATTTAATGGAATGAGAACATGTTGAGGGCATATAACATGGTATGTTTTTCTAATCTCAGCACTTAACACAGTTTTTGATACACACAAGCTCTATACATATTTACTGAATAAATCATTGTGTGACCCTCTTCTTGAAGTTCTATGTTCAGTAACAAAGAGAATATAGAATATAAAAATGATTAATTGCAAACTCTATATAGTGTTTGGGTTTAACTAAAACATTGATTCTGTACATTTTGTTTAAGGCAATGGATATGACTTATTCTCTGTGCTAATATTAAATATTCTTGTGCATCTGATGGCTGAAGTTTCCTGAGCCAAAAGAGGAAAAATCTTCTCCTTAGAAGTTCTTCGACTGAGAGGCCATCCAATCAATTAGAAGACCCTCGGCAAAAATGCTGTTGATGTATGTGGCCTTTTCCACAGAAAGATCTGCAAGATATGAAGAGAACAATAGCCTCAGGCAGTACACTCAGCAGATCAGACTGTAAAATGTGAAAAAACCCACTCTGAACATTTCTAGCATAGGCTGGCTCCCTGCAGGTCCTGATATTGACCCCGAAGCATGCTGCTTAGACTTCCATTGCAGATGAAATAAGTGGCCAAACATGTATGTATGTGTATGTATGCGTGTATTTTTATACACACACACACACACACACACACATATATACATATGAGACAGAGCCTCCCTTTGTTTCCCAGACTGGACTGGATTGCAGCTCAATCTCTGTGCACTGGAACCTCAACCTCCTGAGCTCAAGTGATCCTCCTGAGAAATTCTCTAGCTTTATCTTCCTGAGTAACTGAGACCACAGGCACACACCACCAGGCCTGGATAATATTTTGTATTTTTTTGTAGAGACAGGGTTTCACCATAGTTTCAAGCTGGTCTGGAACACCTCACTTCAAGTGATCCACCCACCTCAGCCTTGAAAAATGATGGGATTACAGGTGTGAGCCACTGCACCCTACCACACATATTTCTAAATATTTTAAAATATTAATTTTGGCTGAGTGTGGTGTCTCACATTTGTAATTCCAGCCAAGGTGGGTGGATCATGAAGTCTGGATTTCCAGACCAGCCTGGTCAGTGCAGTGAAACCCTGTCTCTACTGAAAAATACAGAAATTAGCTAGGCAGGGTGGCGGGTGTCTGTAATCTGAGCTACTAGGGAGGCTGAGGCAGGATAATTGCTTGAACCTGGGAGACAGAGGTTGCAGTGAGCCGAGACTGTGCCAATGCATGCCAGCCTTGGTGACAGAGCTAGACTCCATTTCAAAAAAAAATTAATTTTTACTTGTATCATGCTGCATGAGAACAGTGCAATATAATTAAGGGCAGATGAATAGATAGGAACTTACTTTCATGGATTATTGTTCTTAACCTAGTAGTTTTCAATTTTGAATGCATATTAATGTTACCTGTCAAGCCTTCAAAAGTTCAGATGTCCAGGATCCATTGATCGCCATACATTCTGATTTAATTGGTCTGGGATAGATCTCAGATGTGGTGTGCTTTTTGTAAACTCCCCCAGTAAATCTAAGTTTTTTCTATGATTGAGAAGCATTTGTACTCATTGAAGGCTGCCATTCTGCTGTAAGTTACTAAGGAATCAAATAATTGATGTAGTTGTTGAGGGGCTTTTTGTTTCATTCTAACATTGATTTTTCTTTTATGAAGCTGTAAGCTTGAGGTTTGAGCACTCCACATTCAACATCTACAGTGAATGCTAGTGAAACCTTACAGTCAGAACGTTTAATAGTATTCCACTAGGTACTAGCTGTTCCAGTTGTATTTGTTAACAGTTAGAAGATGGTGGACATGATGTCCATAATTTTAATCAATCATGGTCTTGTCTCTGAGTAAACAAAGTGCGTGACTGATATTTGTGATACTTCATGCTTTATCCCAGGCTATCTTCTTATCTTCTATTTTTTCTTTTTCTTTTTGAGGTGGAGTTTCACTCTTGTTGCCCAGGCTGTAGTGCAATGGCGTGTTGGCAGCTCACTGCAACTTCCGCCTCCTAGGTTCAAACAATTCTCCTGTCTCAGCCTCCTGAGTAGCTGGGGTTGCAGGCACCTGCCACCATGCCTGGCTACTTTTTCTGTTTTTAGTAGTGAGGGGGTTTTGCCATTTGGGCCAGGTAGATCTCGAACTTCTGACCTCAGGTGATCCACCTGCCTGGGCCTCCCAAAGTGTAGTATTACAGGTGTGAGCCACAGGGCCCAGCCTTCTATTTTCATCTTATACTATGACTGGTTAATCTTCCAGCTTATGCACCTTGAATTATGTTTTAGTCACGTTGATTCCAATAATGCACAAGCTTTTGTGTCTCCAGGTGCTTGCACATGCTGTTTCCTCTGTTTGGACTCCCCTTCCTTTCTTGTCTGCCTAAAACATTCCTACTGACTCTCCTATATCAAGAGCTCTTGATGATGCACATTCTGTATTAGTAAGTAAAATATATGTGTATTTTTGTTATGTAAATTTTTATTGAATCATCATAAATTTTGTTACATCCTTAAAAAGGGTCTGTGACCCCATAAATATTAAGATTCATTTGTTTCTGCCTTTAGTCAAATGTGACACAATGAAAGGATACTCTGAGACCTCCTTGTTTTCAACTGCCCAAAACAAGTTATCTGTCACAGATATTCTGTCCTCTTTCTCAGTTTTTATGGAACTTTACATATCCCTCTTTTTTTCTTTTTTCTTTTTTTTTTTTTTTTGAGATGGAATCTCACCGTGTCACCCAGGCTGTAGTACAGTGGCGTGATCTTGGCTCACTGCAACCTCTGCCTCCCAGATTCAAGTGATTCTCCTGCCTCAGCCTCCCAAGTAGCTGGGACTACAAGCATGTGACACCACACCTGGCTAACTTTTTGTATTTTTACAACAGACAGGGTTTTACTGTGTTAGCCAGGATGGCCTTGATCTCCTAATTGCATGATACCCCCACCTTGTCCTCCCAAAGTGCAGGGATTACAGTTGTGAACCACCATGTCCATCGTACATATCTCTCTTTGTACATCATTTTTATTTGTCTCCCTTTGGACTGAAGGCAGAAACAAGGTCTTATTCACATTTGATCCCAGAACTTAGCACAAATAGATCATTTTAGCTGGGAGAATGTTGACGCTTAAGTCAACTTGCCTGGAATTTAAAGAGTTTCACTCTCGTTGCCCAGGTTATAATCGGGCTATTGTGGAATATTGCTGAGTTCATCACTCAGTTTATTTGTCTCTACTTTTTTTCTAGAGCCATGCCCACAAACAGACTTTTTGACCTATTGCATGGCCCAGCCTCGAGACAATGTTACTCCTTTGTCTGGGTACAGCATATAGAGAAAATTATGGCATATTGCTGAGACCAGCACCCTAACAATGTCATTTCAGAGCAGCACATTATTTCATCTATCATGCCTGCCCCATAGTCATAGAACTTTTTTAAACATATTCTGGGCTTATTGTGTGTGTTTTGACTCTCATCCCTTGGCTGGGATGGTTTCATATTGCTGAGTCCAGCACCCAGTTAATGTGACTCTAATTCTTATACCATGCCTAGGAATTAGTGATATGCTACTTAGCACAGCAGCTAAACAATCTTACCTGCCAACCTAGTTTTTGCCCACAAAAGGGACTATGATATACACTTTACTTCAGTTTACAGGCATGATAGTAAAACTTATGTTGGGTTTCAGCCAATATCATTTATTTTTCCTTTCATCGCTAGGCTTAGGGCAATAGTTAAGGTCCTGAGTTGCTATTTGTACCAAACACACAGCGCCTTACAATACTAACTCATAATATATTATCTCCTAGTATGGCACAGAGAGTTTTAAGCCAGGACCCATCAAAAAGTTCAGATTGGGATTCTCTCAATTCCACACCCAGGTAAAAATGAATGTTGTTATCATACCACATATGCAAATCCCACTGTTAGGGTCCTAAGTCTAACAAGAGAATAAAGTACAAAGTTGGAATTGTGAATTTCATATGTGGATCTGGCCACAGGCTGGATGGTGACTCATTTCTGGATTCAGCTCACAGACATCATAATGTGTCTCATTCCTGATCCCAGCCTACAGAAGAGACCATTATACCTGGGTTACGTTAGTTTGTGTGACTGTGAATCTATATGAACATATAGGCCTCAGAGTGGTTTACAACTCTCACGCATGCTATATAAAGCCTTCAAATGTTGTAGAGTGTCATGCAACAGCCCAGGAAACATGTGAGATTGTGACTGTCATATACACACTTCGGTTCCTGTTAATGGTGTCACCCTCAAAGACCAAAAGATTTGGCATATTTTTAGGCCTAGTATGAGATGTTGAGACTTTTTGCTTAAATACCTTCCCAGGGGTACATTGTGACATATTGCTGAGTTAGAATAATTATATGCCTCTCCTGCCTGTACCCTGCCTGGGATATTATCACATATCTCTGGGCACATAAGCTGGATTACTTGTCTCTCCTGCCTGTGCCCTGCCCTGCAGGATATTGTGAAATATTGTTTGGCCAAACCTTTATGTCATGTGACTCTCCTCCTGGCCAGGGTCCTGCTCACTAAAAAACATGTGACATGCTGTTTATTGCAAAACCTAGATGATATGGCTGTCTTTCATATTCCAGACTCAGCCAAAAGATACATTATTACATACTACAGAGCCCAGAACCTAGGTGGAGTAACTCTCATTTTATACTTATTCCCTGTCTATAGCAGACTTGGTGACATATTATTTGAGGCTGTACCCAGGTTGTGTGATTTTTCTGACTAGGCCTATCCCACAAATGAGATTATACTGTATCACTGGCTCAGCACCTAGATAATATGACTCCCCTGCCTTGTCCCTGCTCACAGGTGAAATTGTGACATATACAAGGGTTAAGCACACATACACAACAATAACTCTCATAACTGGACCAACCCAGTAGAAATATTTTAACACTCTGGGTTACGCACACATGCACAACAACTTTCATACCTGGACCCAGCCAGTAGCGATATTTTGACTCTCATAGCCAGTCTCAGGTCCTTGGGTAAAGCCCTGGAATTTTTACTAGTATAAAGTTCATGAAGAATTATAATACTCAGGTATATCATGTAAAACCTTAAAAACACATGAAAAAATTCTAAGCAAGAATACTATACCCAGCAATAGTATCCTTCAAAATAATAATAAAAAAACTAACTACATCATGATCTATATCACGATCTAACTATGGCTTCAAGAGACTCACTTCAGAGCTAATTAAAAAAAATAAACTGAAAATGCCAGGATGAAAAATAAATTCCATGCAAGCATTAACAAAATGAAATAAGAAAAGGTTACAATTTACTAAGTTGACAACTGTCATATTTAATAAAATTTACTTTTAGTCAAATTTTACAAGAGACACAGTAGGACATTCAATTATAATAAAAAGGTTCATTCACTGAGAACCTATAAATATATTACTGTTTTCCCAAACACATGAAGCAAACATTGACAGAATTGATGCCAAAATAGACAGTAATATAATAATGGATGCATACGTCAATATCTCAATTTCAGTAAAAAATAAACAAGGCAGAATATTAATAAGGAAACAATAATTGAAGGCACTATACAATAACTGCACTTAATAAATGTATACAGACAACAGAATACACATCCTTTTCAATAGCTCATAAAAAAACATTTTCCTACACGGACCATCTGTGACACCACAAAAGAAGCCTTAACAATTTTTTAATTGAAATTTTACAATTATTTACAGCCCAAATGGAATGAAGCTAGAAATCAGTAAAAGAAGAAAAGCTGAACAATTTAAAGAATAAAATATTAAAATACACAGTTTTTCTTTCTTTTTTTAAATTTCTTTATTGATGGAGTATCACTCTGTCACTAGGTTGGAGTGCAGTGGCACAATCTCAGTTCACTGCAGCCTCCAGTTTCTGGGGACAAAGCATTCTTCTGCTTCAGTCTCCCAAGTAGTTGGAACTACAGGCAGGAAAAACCACACCCAGCGAATTTTCTGTATTTTAGTACAGATGTGGTTTTACCATTTTGCCCAGAATTGTCTTAATCTCCTGATTTCTCCATGCATCATCCTCAGACTCTCAAAATGCTGGGATTACAGTCATGAGCCACCATGCTCAGCCAACAACACACTTTTGAGTAGGCTTTTTTTCAATGGTTGGAAGAAATAATATTGTGAAGATGTCCATGTGCTTAAAGTGACCCAATGCTCAACATATCCCTTTTTAATTTTAATTATATTTTTCAAAAATAGAAAAAAATAAAAGGATCTCAAGGTACTATGAAAAGTGTGACAATCTTGAAAAATGAGAAAAATATTGGAAGCCTTACACTTAACAATTTTCACACACACACACACACAATCCTACAGTAACCAAAGCACTTTGGTAGGGTTGTAAAGGTAGAACACCAAAGTAATGAAACAGAATGCAGCACAGAAATAAACCCTTGAGTGCAGAAGGGAGACATACCATCTAGGTTTTCATTGAATCATATGTCACAATTCCTTTGGTGAACAGTTCCCAGGCAGGGGAGGTGAATTCCATTACCTAGATGCTAGTTTCAGTGATATCTCAAAATGTCCTCACACCTGTAATCCCAGCATTTGGGAGGCTGAGGCAGGTAGATCATAAGGTCTAGAGTTCAAGAACCATATGGCCAAGATGGTGAAACCCCATCTCTACTAAAATCACAAAAAATAAGCCAAGTGCGGTGGCAGCCTCCTGTAATCCCAGCTAATTGGGAGCCTTGGGCAGGAGAATCCCTTGAATTCATAGGGCAGAGGCTGCAGTGAGCTGAGATCGTGCCACAGCACTCCAGCCTGGGTGACAGAGTGAGACTGTCTGAGGCCTACGTGATCATATGGACTCACAATCTTACATATTGTCCTAAACTTACACTTGGATTCAGCCAATAGGAGATATTTGGCTTTCATCACTAGGCATAGGGCAATAGGTAAGGTCCTTCGTTACATATTTGTAGAAAGCTCACAGAACTTTACAACACTAACTCATAATGTATAAGTTCCTTGATTGGTACAGAGAGTTTCATGACAGGGACCAGCAAAAAGTTCAGATTGGGACTTTCAATTACATTCCCAGGTGAAAGCAAATGTTGTCCAAAGCTTTGGACATGTCCATCCCACATGTCCAAAGCCCACTTTTAACATCCTGAATCTAACAAGTGAATACAGTACAAAGTTAGCATTTTGACCTTCATATGTGGATCTGGCCACAAGTGGGATGATGACTCATTTATGTGTCCAGCTCATAGGCATGATAATGGGTCCCATACCTAAAACCAGCCTACGTAAAAGATGTGTACTATTATACCGGGGTTTAGGGAAATACATAAGATCATGAATCTCTATGAGCCTGTAGGCTTCAGAGTGGTGTCCAACCCTGATGCATGCTGTATAAAGCCTTCAAGTGTTTTAGAGTGTCATACAATAGCCCCCAAAACACATGAGACTGTGACTCTTATATATACATGTAGCTCAATTTAATGGTGTCACCCACAAAGAGAAAAATATTTGGCCTATTACTAGGCCTAGTACCCAGGTGTTGAGAGTTTTTGGTTAATTTTTTTTTTCCCATGGGTGCATTTTGACATATTGCAGGGTTAGAATCATAATCATGTTACTTTTGCCTGGACCCTGCAAACAGGGGATATTATCACTTATCTCTGAGTGTATGAGATAGGTGAGTTATCTCTCCTGCCTGTACCTGCCCCCAGAGAACATAGTGAAATATTGTTTGTCCAAACATCTTGGTCATGTGACTCTCCTCTCCTTCCTGGGTCCTGCTCACCACAGATGTGGTGACATAGCACTGATTGTAAAACCTAGCTTATGTGACTCTCCTTCATATCCTAGACTGTGCCAAGAGATGGAATTATTGCATATTGCAGAGCTCAACATCTAGATGATTAGGCTCTTCTGACTAGGCGCAGCCTACAAATGAGATTTTATTGTGTCACTGGCTCAGCACCCAGGTTATATGTTTCTCTTACCTTATCTCAGCTCACAGGTGAAACTGTTACATACACCTGGGTTAAGCACACATGCTCAATAATAACTCTCTTTTCTGGACCCAGCCAGTAGAGACATTGTGACTCTCATAGCCAGTCCCACTGCCATGGGTAAAGTCCTGGGTTTTTCACTTCAGTAAAGTTCACAAAGGATTATAATGCTCTGGTATGTCATATAAAGCTTTATTGGTACAGAGTGTCATACTAGAGAACAGCAAGCAGATGAGAATGTGACCCTTGTATGCACACCTAGCTGATGCGATTCTCATTCTTACACATAAACAGGGCCTAGGAATGTGATACTAAATCTCACACATAAAAAGCAGTCAAAGGTTGACATAATTACTCTAATACATGGGTCTGATTCACAGGTGGTTTGGTAACATTTGAAACATGATTCACACACTTGCGATGCTGTGACTCTCCTACTGGATCACAATATTCAAGTAGGATTGAGGTTCTTATACATGATCTCGCCCATGGTTGGGATTCTGTCTTCCCTACTTCGACCTAACCCATAGAAAGAGTTAACTTAAATACACAAAACCAGGATTCATGTGGGATAAAAAAAACATTTCTGAAAGTTTCTGAGAGTGTGATTGGCACAAGTAAATTTGCCCAGCATATGAATAATTTGACTATCTCTTCTAGGTCCAGGCCACAGATGAAATTGTGCCATACCTGGAACAAGCAATAAACCAAGTGTAACACCTTCCTTGGCTATGCCTACAAAATGGCACTTTTATATATCCCTGGGACCATCACCCCGATGAGGTGAATTATCCCCCTGAAACCTGCCTACAAAGAGAATTGGGTCTTATATCTAGATCCATCATGTAAGTGATGTGACAATCTTATACTGCCTTGGCCAAGAACTCTCAGTGCATTGTGACTCATAACTGGGCCCTGCACCTGGGTGATGTGATTCTACTTCTTGGGTTCTGCCAGCAGAAAGCATTGTAACGCATCACTTGGCTCAACACCTAGGTTATGTTTTTCTGCTTCAGCCTGTGCCTTGATTACAGGGAGATTGTGCCATATTGTTGGGTCCAGCACCAATGTGCGGTCCTTCTCCAGTTTTGATACTGCACAGAACAGACACTGTGACATATGTCTAGGTCAGTTGCCTACGTGAAGTGAGTCTCCTCCTTTTCCAAAGTCCTGCCCACAGAGGAGTTTTTGATATGTCACTGAAACCAGCATCCAGGCGATGTGAATTTTCTATAAGGGGCTTCCCACAAGGGGTATTATGACATCTCGCGGGACCCACACCCAAGTAGGTGATGTGACTTTCTTGCCTTCTCTGTGTCCACAGGTGATATTGTGCCATATATCTGAAACCATAACAAAAGCCTTATAACAATGTATATACGTGGAGCCAGAACATGTGCAAGATGATGACTTTCATTTTTAAACCTCTCCACAATTATAATTGTGTACACATACCTTTGACCAGCTCCAGAATTATTTGATAATTTTGCCAGGTATAGCCAAAAATGAGATTTTACAAATACATGGGCCAAGAACCTTGGTGATTTGACTGTGTTATTTTAACAAGGTCCTCAGGGGGGATTGTAATATAATTCCGGACCAGCCATGTAGGTTACGTGACTCTCCTCAACTGCCTGTAATCTGCTTCCTTTGGTAATTGTAGCATTTCTAAACACTGCATCCAAATGGCATGACTCCTGGCTGGGCCCTGTTAACAGGAGGCATTCTGGCATATTTTGGGGCCCACCATTTAGGTGAACACTGTGCCACAGAACTGGACCTAGCACACAAGTTTTGTGACATTTCTGACAAAACACCTAGGCAAGGTTCAAAGGAATGATAATGACTGTCATATGGGGATTCAGCTAATAGAGCTTATTTTGATTCTTATAACCAAGTTTAGGTACATGCATGATGTCCTGAATAATGTTCTTATACAAATGTCACAAAAGATTACAACATTCACTCGTATTTTATAGTCTTTGGGTTATACAGACAGAGTCAAAGCAGGGCTCAGAACACAGGTGAAATTGTGAGTCTTGTATGCACACCCAGCTGACAGTAAAGACTGTCAGCACCTCACATGGATAAAGCAAAATATCACACATGAAAACAGGATATGTGCGGTATTGTAAATCTCACCTTTGCAATTATCTAACACTGTGATTGTGGTATAAATACTTGCCAAGAACCTGTATAATTTGACTTTCCATACTTATTCCAGCCCAAATATGGGATTGTGATATCTAGCTAGGCCAACCTCAAGGTAATGTGTCTCTCCTGCCTGGGCCATTCTCTAAGTAAGGATTGTGACATACAACTGTATCTAGCACCCAGGCAATGTTATAGTCTTGCCTGGACCATGCCCACCAAAATTATTGTGTCATATTTCTGTGTCCCCTTCATAGGTGATGTAACTCTGCTTTCTGGGGTGGGCCATGCAGAAAGGAAGGATAGTGACATATTTCAAGGCCAGGTACACCATTGAATGTATTATTTTGCCAGAGCCCTGTTCAAAGGAGGTCATTGTGACTTATATCTGGCCCTGTCACCTGGGTTGTATGGCTCTCCTGCTTGGGCCTTTCCAACCTGGAGTAACATATTTCTAGGCCAGGCACACAGTTGATGGTACTCTTTTGCCAGGGCTATGCTTCATAGAGGACATTGTGACATATATTGGGGCCTATCTTGTAGGTGAAGTGACTGCCTCCTTGGTCCCTACCCAAATAAAGCACTGTGGAATAAGCAGAAAGCCTATACCTAGATGATGTAAATTTCTTTGCTCAGTGTTGTCCCAAGAGAGCCTTGTGACATATCCCAGGACCCATCACTCAAGTGATATGGTTCCTCTACCTGGTTTCTGCCCATGTGTTACATTGTGACATATTTCTAGGGAAGCACCTAGGTGATATGACTCTCCTCATCTGCCCGAACCTTGCCTACTGGAGACATTGGGACATATCTCTGAGCCCATGACCTAAGTGATGTGATGCTCTTTGTCTGCTTGGGCCTTCACAGCAGGAGGATTTTTACACATTGCTGAGCCCAGGATTCAGGATATGTGACTCACCTCTTTTTTTTGATCCATGCCCACAAAATAAGTATTTTGTCTTATTGCATGGCCCAGCACTCAGATGATGTTACTCTTCTGCCTGGGTTCTGCATAAAGATAAATTTATGGCATATTGCATATTGCTGGGCTCAGCACCCTTATGATGTGTCTCTCCTGCCTGTACTGGAGCCACTGAAGGTTTTTTGACATATCTTGGGCCCATTCTATACGTGTTTTGGCTCTCATAACTTGGCTGGATTTTTTTCTGCATGTGGGATGGTGTCATATCGCTGGGTCCAGCACCCAGTTAATGGGCCCAACTTCCTATACTCTGCCTAGAGAAGGCATTGTGACACAGCATCACATGTGACACATGTGACAGAGCATCTGTGTGATGCTACTCTCCTGCCTAGTTTTATGCCTATAAATGGGATTATGACATACACCTTGCTTCATTTCTCAGGCATGATGATCAAACTTATATTTGGATTCAGCCAATAGGAGATATTTCACCTCTCATTGCTAAGCTGAGTGTACCTATTGGTAAACTCTTGGGTTGCCTATTTGTTCCAAGCTGACAGAAGCTTGCAACAGTAACTGATATTGTATAAACTCTTTGTTGATAAAGAGTTTCATAACAGGACCCTGCAAAAAGTTTAGATTGGGACTCTCAGTTATGAACCCAGGTGAAATTAAAAGTTTTCACCATCCCACATTTACAGTGCCCACTTTTGAGGTCCTGAGGGTAACAAGGAAATACAGCAGTCAGAATTGTGACTTTTATGTGTTGATCTGGCCACATGTGGAATGACAACTCATTTCTGGACCCAGACATAATAATGGGTCTTCCCCCTTAACCCTGCCTATAGGAGAGATGTTGACTAACCAGGGTTTAGGACAATATGTAAGATTGTGTGTCCATATGAGCACGTAGGCCTCAAAGAGTCTCACTCTGTCACCCAGGCTGGAGTGCAGTGGCACAGTCTCAGCTCACTGCAACCTCTGCCTTATGAGTTCAAGAGATTCTCCTGCCTAAACCTCCCAATTAGCTGGGATTACAGGAGCCTGCCCCTGCACTCGGCTAATTTTTTTTTTGTATTTTTAGTAGAGACGGGGTTTCACTGTCTTGGCCAGGTGAGTCTTGAACTCTTGACCTTATAATCTATCTGCCTCAGCCTCCTAAATTCCTGGGATTGCAGGTGTGAGCCCCCATGTCCTTCCCATTCATGCAGGTTTTATAAAGCTCTTGGTTGTTGTAGGGAGTGTCATACACTGACCCAGCTCACATGTGAGATTGTGACTCTAATATACACTGTCTGCTAAAAGTTAAAGGTGTCAGCCTCAAAAATGTTGAGATTGTGTCATGTCACTGGGCCTAGTATCCAGGTGTTGTGAGATTTTGGCTCTATTTTTTTCCCATGGCTGCATTATTACATATCTCTGGGTCAGAATAATAATAATGTGACTCTGCTGCCTGGGCCATGTCAACAGGGGATATTATCACATATCTCTGGGCCTATCAGCTAGGTGATATGTCTCTGCAGCCTGTGTCCCGCCCCCAAGAACATTTGAAAATATCGCTGAAACTAGCATCTAGGTAATGTTATTCTCCTCCCCTGCCTGGTACTGTTCACCAAAGGAATTGTGATATACGATTGATTGCAAAACCTAGATGGTATGTCTCCCTTCTGCACTCAAGGGTTTATTTCTGTGCTGCATTCTGTTTCATTACTTTGGTGTTCTACCTTTACAACCCTACCAAAGTGCTTTGGTTATTGTAGGATTTTGCATGTGTGTGAAAATTGTTAAGTGTAAGGCTTCCAATATTTTTCTTATTTTTCAAGATTGTCAGGCTTTTCATAGTCCCTTGAGATCTTTTATTTTTTCCATTATTGAAAAATATAATTAAAATTAAAAAGGGATATGTTGAGCATTGGGTCACTTTAAGCACATGGACATCTTCACAATATTATTTCTTCCAACCATTGAAAAAAAGTCTACTCAAAAGTGTGTTGTTGGCTGAGCATGGTGGCTCATGACTGTAATCCCAGCATTTTGAGAGTCCGAGGGTGATGCAAGGAGAAATCAGGAGATAGAGAAAATTCTGGGCAAAATGAAAAAACCACATCTCTACTAAAATACAGAAAATTAGCTGGGTGTGGTGGTACATGCCTGTAGTTCCAGTAACTTGGGACACTGAAGAAGAAGGATCCTTTGTCCCCGGAAACTGGAAGTTGCAGTGAACTGAGATTGTGCCACTGCACTCCAACCTAGTAACAGAGTGATACTCCATCAAAAAAGAAATTAAAAAAAGAAAAAAAAAACTGTATTTTAATAATTTATTCTTTAAATTGTTCAGCTTTTCTTCTTTTACTGATTTCTAGTTTCATTCCATTTGGTCTGTAAATAACTGTAAAATTTCAATTAAAAAATTGTTAAGGCTTCTTTTGTGGTGTCACAGATGGTCCGTGTAGGAAAATGTTTTATGAGCTATTGAAAAGGATGTGTATTCTGTTGTCTGTATACATTTATTAAGTGCAGTTATTTTACAGTGCCTTCAATTATTGTTTCCTTATTAATATTCTGCCTTGTTTATTTTTTACTGAAAGTGAGATATTGATGTATGCATCCATTATTATATTACTATTTTGGCATCAATTCTGTCAATGTTTGCTTCATGTGTTTGGGAAAACAGTAATATATGTATAGGCTCTCAGTGAATGAACCTTTTTATTATAATTGAATGTCCTGCTGTGTCTCTTGTAAAATTTGACTAAAAGTAAATTTTATTAAATATGACAGTTGTCAACTTAATAAATTGTAGCCTTTTCTCATTTCATTTTGTTAATGCTTGCATGGAATTTTTTTTTCATCCTAGCATTTTCAGTTTCTTTTTTTTTTATTAGCTCTGAAGTGAGTCTCTTGAAGCCATGTTGTGATTAAATCTTGACATAGATCATAATGTAATTAGATTTCTTTTATTATTATTTTGAAGGATACAATAGCTGGATACAGTGTTTTGCTTAGACTTTTTTTTAAATGTGTTTTAACTATGTCAATCTCTTCTCTTTTTGCCTGAAATATTTTTGTTCTTTTATTTTGTTTTGTTTATTTCCATTTTACTCTCTGAGTATCATTGAGATGGTAATTTTGATTGTTTAGGATAATTTATTTTTTTCTTTTAAAACATAGATCTATAATTTAAATCTGATTGTCTCAAGTAATTTCCCCATCTGAATTTTGAATAATTGATTCCTGAATATTTATTTTTATTTTTCCTTGAGTCACATTACCCTGATGTTCAGTATATTCTGTAATTTTTTTTTTTTTTTTTTTTTTTTTTTTTTTAAGATAGAGTCTTGCTCTGTCGCCCGGGCTGGAGTGCAGTGGTGTGATCTCGGCTCACTGCAAGCCCCACCTCCCGGATTCATGCCATTCTCCTGCCTCAGCCTCCTGAGTAGCTGGGAGCACAGGCACCCACCACTATGCCAGCTAATCTTTTTTTTTTTTTTTTTTGTATTTTTTAGTAGAGACGGGGTTTCCCTGTGTTAGCCAGGATGGTCTCGATCTCCTGATCTCGTGATCCTCCCATCTCAGCCTCCCAAAGTGCTGGCATTACAGGCATGAGCCACTGCACCCAGGCTGTTATATGTTGTAATCTTAGGTTGCAATTTATATAATAAAAAACCACATGTCAAATCTTTATTAAGTGTCTTTTGTCTTGAAAAATAAGTTACCAAGTTTTATCCTAGAGATTCTTGGAGTCTCTCAAGCCTGTTCCCCTGGGCCTGTGTGTTTTTTAGTTAAAAAATTTTCCTCATTTTTTTTCTTATTTTTATGTATGTATGTATGTATGTATGTATGTATGTATGTATGTATGTATTTATTTTTGAGTTGCTTTTTCACTCTTGTTGCCCAACCTAGAGTGCTATGGTGCAATCCTGGCTTACTGCAAACTCCACTTTCCAGCTTCAAGCAATTCTTCTTCCTCAGCCTGCTAAATAGCTGGGATTACAGGCAGACTGCCACCACACCTGGCCAATTTTTGTATTTTTGTTAGAGACCAGTTTCACCATGTTGACCTGGCTGATTTTGAATTTCTGACCTCATGTGATTCTCTCACCTCAGTCTCCCAAAGTGCTGGGATTACAGGCATGAACCACTGCTCCTGGCCATTCTTCATGTTTCTTATTAAGGTCTTGTAGTCAGATGTTATTTCCATTGTCCATCAATGATACTGACATCTTCCTTCTCTTGTGACAGTCATTTACATTTGGTTTTAGCTGTCCAAAAGTATCAAAGAGCACCACCTTTCTTTTCAATACTGTCATGAAATATAGAAATTAGTCTTTAGTAAGGTCACAAAGAGCCAGGAGCATTGACAAAGATGCCACAATTTTACTTATTTTTGGATGGGTAAGGCAGAAGTTAGGAGTTTATATTTATACTCATAATAGGATGAAGAATAGCAAAGGTTTAACTGGTTCTTAGACTTTTCACAATGACATTTTGGTCAGTATATTTCTGTTAAGTTTATATGTCTATAAAGGAATTAGAACCTGTGGTGTTTTATTGTCACCTAGTTAACGTGTTTTGTATAATTATACATTTGTAAAATGTATTAATCTGTGTCTCATGATGGGAGAGTTATGTTGTTCTTTTTTTTTTTTCTTTCAGCTGACTCTTTTCATTTTCCTGCAGAGATATTGCTGGAGAATGACATACAAGATTCATTTCAAAAAGTGAATCTGAGAAAATATAGAAGCTGTGACCTTAATAGTTTACATTAAAAAAAAAAAAGACTACCAAATTGTGGATGATTGCAAGGGGCAGAAAAGCAGTTATAATGGCCTTCATCAATGTTTGTCAACTACCTATAGCAAAACCTGTCAATGAAATAAATGTGGCAAAGCTTTTGAGTTGTGCTCAGTCTTTACTGAACATAAGAAAATTTTCAGCATAGAGAAATGCTACAAATGTGAAGAATGTGGCAAAGACTGTAGGTTGTTCTCAGATATTACTATACAGAAGTGAATTCATACTGCAGAGAGATGCTACAGACATAAACAATTTGGCAAAGCCTGAAAATATCTCAAATGTTACTGAATATAAGAGAGCTCATGCTGGGATATCTAACAAATGCAATGAATGTGGCAAAACATTTACCTGCTCCTCAACCTTTATTAAACAAAGAGAAATCACACTGGAGACAAACCCTACATATGCGAAGAATGTGGCAAAGCCTTTAAGTGCTTCTCTGACCTTACTAATCAAAAGAGAAATTATACTGGAGGGAAATCTTACAAATGTGAGGAATGTAGCCTATAGGTTGTTCTCAGAACTTGCTAAATATAAGATAATTCACACCGGGGAGAAACTCTACAAACGTGAAGAATGTGATGAAGACTATAGTTGCTTCTCAGACCTTACTAAACATGATAATTCATAGTGGAGAGAAACCTTACAAATGTATTGAATATAAAAAAAGCTTGTATGTGGTTCTCAGCTCTTAGTAAACACAAGTGTACATCTGTGAAGAACATAACCATACATCTGTGAAGAATGTGGAACTGCCTTTACCTGCTTCTTCACTCTTATTAACCACAAGAGAATTAATATGGAAAGGAGGCCTTATGAATGTGAAGAATGTGGCAAAACCTTTAAGTGCTTCTCAGACATTACTAATCATCAGATAATTCACACTGGAGAAAAACCCTACAAATGTGAAAAATGTGGCACAGCATTGAGTTTTTCTCACACCTCATTAGAGAAAAGAGAATTCATACTAGAGAGTAGATTTACAATTGTTAAAAATGTGGAAAGTCTTTAACAAGTTCTCATATTGTGTTCAACATCACAGTCTTCATACCGAACAAATGCAGTATAAAGGTAATGACTGTTAATTCCATGGCAGAAGGCCCAAACCAGAGAATTGGCCAGACAGTTCTGTTGCACCTAAGCAGCATGTGCACTTTTCCAAGCACATCTCATTCCCTTCCTGACTCCAATTATTTCAACAGCAGCTTCTCATTTGCACCAGCCCATTTTTGAGCCCCAACAAACTATGATTTTGAAATTCCTCTGAAGACTGCATGAGCTAACCACTAAAGGTGACAGTGCTCTAGCCTACTCAATTTCACCTGAGGGCAGAAACAAGGCAGGAGAGTCTTGTCACCTGGATTCGGTGCTCAGGATACTTTATAATCTTCTTTGGATGCATGGCCAAGTCAGAAGGGTAACATCATCTGGGGACAGACTCAAGTAATGTGGCACCATGTCCATGGTAGAAAAGGTTGAAGAAAAACAGGAGAATCACATCCCCTAGGTGTTGGGCTTAGCAATATGAAATAATCCCCTCTTTTGGCCAACTCCAGAATAAAGAAGTGAGTTGCATTACCTAGGTTTTGCCCTCAGTGGTATGTCACAATTCCCTTAGTTGGCAGTATCTGGCTGGAGAGGAGAGTCACATTTTCTAGATGCTACTTCCAGAGATGTCACAATGTTCCTTGGGGGGGCAAAACACAGACAAAATAGAAAAATCACCTAGCTAATAGGCTCAGAGATGTGTTATAATATCCCTCGTTGGCAGGACCCAGGAAGAAGAGTCGCATTCTTATAATTCTGACCCAATAATATGTAAAAATGCACACATGGGTAACAATTTAAGCAAAAGTTTTAACACCTTGATAGTTGGCCCAGTGATATGACACAATCTCTTCATTTTAGAGGCTGACAATTCTAACTGTGAACTTAGTATGTATACGAGTCACAATGTCACATGCATGCTGGGCCATTGTATGAAACCCTCTACAGCATCTGAGGGCTTTATACATCATGGATGAGAGTTGCAAACTACACTGTGACTCACAGGCTCATATGTACTCACAATGTTATATATTGCCTTAAACTGAGATATGATAGTCAATTTCTCTCATTTAGGCTGAGTTCCAGAGTGAGACTTTTTGTTTTGTTTTTTTTAAGAGGGAGTCTCACTCTGTCGCTCAGGCGGGAGAACAGTGGCACAGTGGCGCAATCTCCACTCACTACAACCTCCACTTTCCAGGTTCAAGTGACTCCCCTGCCTCAGCCTCCCAAGTAGCTGGAATTACAGGTGCCTGCCAACATGCTCGACTAACTTTTTGTATTTTTAGTAGAGCGAGGTTTTCACCGTATTAGCCAGGATCATCTCATTATTTTGACCTCATGATCTGCCCACTTTGGCCTCCCAAAGTGCTGGGATTACAGGAGTGAGCCACCCTATGCCTGTAACCTCAGGATACATGATAATGTTCAAAAATCAGTCACTATCACACCTGTGGCCAGATCCACATATAAGTGTCAAAATTCCATCTTTGTTCTGTTTTCCCTAGTAAAACTCAGTACTTCAACAATGAGCTTTGTAAATGTGGGATTCCTGTAACTTTTACTCTTAACTGGGTGTGTCATTGAGGAAGACAGTTATAATTTTTTGTGGGGCCTTGTTATGAAACTCTCTGTACCACCCAAGCAGTTTGTAGAATAAGAATTAGCGTTGTAAATTTCTGTGAGCCTTCTACAAAAATGCAACCCAGGATTTTACCTATTCCATTAGCCTAGTGACAAGGGGCAAAATACCTTCTATTAGCTGAATCTCAATATAAGTTTGACCATCATGCATGTGAACTGAAGCAAGGTATATGGCATAATCCCATTTGTGAGCAAAAACTTAGAACAAAGAATAAAATAGCTTAGGTGATGTGGCAAGCAACATGTCACAATGCCCTCACTCAGTAAAACCTAGGAAGGAGAGTCACATTAACTGGGTGCTGGACTGATTAATATAACACAGTTCCACATGTGAAAAACTTAGCCAAGGGATGAGAGCCAAACACCTACAGAATGGGCTGAAGCTATGTCAAAATACTCTCTGTGGCTCTGGCACAGGCCAACCAGTAGCATCGTCAGGATGCTGCTCCCACCAGTATGTAAAAATTCCCTCTTTATACAGGACTCTGGCAGAACAGTAACATCATCTGGGTGCAGTAGGTCAAAATTTTCGTTTGTGGGCATAATTCAGAAAAAAGAGTAGAGTCACATAAACTAAGCTAGGCTCAGCAGACCTAAGCTGCTCAGGCAGACAAGGAGAGTCATATCAGCTAGGTGCTTCCCTAGGAATATGTCACAATATAACATGTGGGCAGAAATCAGGCAAAAGAGCCACATCACTTGGTTGCTGGGTCATGAGATATGTCACAAGGCTCTTTTAGAACAGCACCCAGGCAAATACAGTTACATCACCCTGGTGCAGGTTCCGTGCTTAAGCCTACAATACGTGTAGGGCTTAAGGAGGGAGTCACTTCACCTAGGTGATAGGCCCTGAGACCTATCACAATGTCCATTATGAAGCATAGCCCTGGCAAGAGTACCCTTACCTGTGTTCCTGGCCTAGAAATATGTCACTCTCCCGGTTGGCAGGGAAAAAACAGGAAAGCCGCATAACCTAAGTGATAGGCCCAGAGATATGTCATAATGTCCTCCATTGGTCACGGCTATGGGAAAAAATACCCTCACCTGTGTGCCTGGCCTTACATTATGTCACTATCCTCCCTTTGTACAGAATCCATTCCAGAGAAGAGAGTTACATCTCCTATGAGGTGGACACAAAAATATGTCACAACAATTTTTTGCTCATGGTACAGGCAAGAATGTAAGATCACTTGGGTGTTAGATCCAGTAATATATCAGAATCCTTACTGAGAGAAGAGCCCAGGCGGGAGTGTCACATCGCCTCAAGGTTCATCTAGGTATATATCACATTCCCACATATGGACTGGAACAAGTCTGAAGAGTCAAATTACAAAGGTGCTTCACAAAGATTTATATGACAGTCACACTGTCAGAAATTTCACACATGAAATTTGCAACACTATACATGTCCTCTTTTCATGTCTGACTGTTGGCTTCATCCATGTAATATTATGACAGTCTTGACTGTCATTTGGGTTTGTATAAAAGACTCACAATTTCATCTCTGTGCTGAGCCCTGATCTGACTCTGTCTTTATAACCAGAAGACTTTGTAAAATAAGTGTCAGTGTTGTAATCTTTTATGACCTTCGAACCAGGAGGTAATCCATGACATCTCACACTTTCATAAACCTAGTTATAAGAGTCAAAATAGCCTCTATTGGCTTTATTCCAATATGAGACTCATTATCATTCCTGTGAGCCATGCCTAGGTATATGTCACAATGTCCTCTGTTGTTATGAAGAAGGCAGAACAGCCACATTACCTAAATGCTGGGACAGGAATATTTCTATATTCCCTTTGTAGACACATAGCTTGTGTGCTAATTCCAGCTCTGTGGCACAATGTCCTTTGTGGGCAGTGTCCAGGCAGAGGAGGAGAGTCATATCACCTAAATGATGGACACAAAAATATGTCACAATGTTCCTGTTGATAATGCCCAGGCAAGAAAGTCATACCATTTGGATGCAGTTTTTAGAAATGGTACAATTACTAAAATAAGCAGGGTACAAGCAGGTTTGGAGGGTCACGTAACCTAGACAATTGGTCCAGATGTACGTTACAATCCTTCCTGAGGACATTGTTAAGATGACAGAGTCAAATCACAAAGGTGCTTGGCATAGGCGTTTGTCAAAATCTCATTTGTGGGCTATACCTAGACAAAATTATTAAATCATTCAGGAGCTGTGCAAAGGTAAATGTCACAATTACATTTATGGAAAAATTTCAGAATAAGGCTCACCATCCTGCACATACCCTGGCTTCAGGCATATGAATTGTTATTTGGCTTCTGCTGTGGTCTCACATATGACACAATAACACCTGTGTCCAGAGAGAACAAATGAAAGGTTACATCACCATAGGGTTTGTGGGTCCAGAGAAACAATACAATCCTCCTAGTGTGCAGGACCCTTGCAAAAGAGTCACATAATCTGGATGCTGGTTTCAGTTACATCAAAACTCCCAGTGTAAGCAGGACTTTGGCAAAAGAGGAGGTTCATTTCACCTAGGCAATTGGCCTAGGTATATGTCACAATGACCCCTTTATGCAGTAGCAAGGCTGGAGAGTGACCTCATGTTGTTACTAAGCCCAGCAACATATCATCATCTCCCTGTGGTGAGGGCACAGCCAAAAGCAAAAAACAAAACAAAACAAAAATCACCTAGATGCTAATCCGTGTGATACGCTACAATGCTTCCTGTGGACAAAACTCAAAATAGAGAATCACATCACCCAGGTGAAGTGCACAGTTACATGTCAAAGTGCACTGTAAGTGCAGGGCCAAAGAACTAGAAGGGAGTCACTTCACTTATGTGAAGGACCTACATATAAGACACAATTCTCTTTGTAGGCAGGTTTCAGGATGATAATTCACACCACCTTGGTAATGGTCCCAGTGATATATGAAAGTGTCCTTTGTTGGCAGAGCCAAGGAAGTTGCTATATATTGCTTAGGTGCTTGTTCCTCATACGGCACAATTTCATCTGTTGTCTGGGCCTAGAAAAGACGGTCAAATTATTCATGTCCTGGGCAAAGTTACCTGACTCAAACACACTCTCAGAAAGTTCAAAAATAAGTTTCACATTCCACACGAGTTGTGTGGTTTTGTGTATGTGAGTCAACTCTTTCTATGAGTTGGGTTGAAGTATAGGAGTCACTCTCAACAACTGGCAAGATACATGTATAAAAACCTCAATCTGACTGTAAGATTTTGTTCCCACAGGGAAGTCACAGCACCACAGCTGTGCTGAATTATGGTTCAAACGTTACCAAACCACCTCTGAATCTGATCCATGTATGAAAGTAATTATTTCAATCTTTGACTGCTTTATATATGTTAGATTTAATAACTCATTCCCAGGCCATGTTCATGTGTGAGAATGACAATCGTTTCAGCTGGGTGTGCATACAGGAGTCTCATTCTCACCTCACTGCTGGTGTCTGTTATGACACTCTTTTTATCATCAATGCTTTTTATGATACACCTGAGTGTTATAATCATTAGTGAACTTTATACAAGTGAAAAACACAGGACTTTACCCATGACAGTGAGAGTGAGTGACTATGGCAGTAAAAATAAAACTGCTGGCTGAGTCCAGGTATGAGAGTTATTATTGTGCATGTTTGCTTAAACCAGAAATATGTCACAAGTTCACCTGTGAGCAGGGGCAAGGCAAGAGAAGCACACCATCTGGGAGCTGAGCCAGTGATACAGTATAATCTAATTTTGAGGCTGGTTCTAGTCAGAAGAATCACAACACCTGGGTGCAGCTTCAAATAGTATGTTACCAAGCCCACTATAGAAAGGGAAGAAGAAAGAGAGAAGAGCCACTCAGCCTATTTACTGGGCTCTGCAATATGTAATAAACCTCTCTTTTGGGTAAGTCTAGAATAAGAAGGAGAGTCACATCACCTAGATTTTTCAATAATCAATATGTCACAATTTCCTTAGTTATCAGGACCCAGGCAGGAGAAGAGAGTCACATTACCTAGGAGTTAAGTCAAACAATATTTCACAATGTCCTTTGAGGGCACAGAACAGGCAGCAGAGATAAATCTTCTAGCTTACAGGGCCAGAAATAAGTGATAATATCCCCTGTTGTTAGGGTCCAGGCAGAAGAGTCACATTATTATTACTGTAACCCAACGATATGTCACAATGTACCCATGGGAAGGAATTTAAGTCAAAAATTCTCAACACCTGGGTATTAGGCCTAGGAATATGACAAATTTCCTTGTCTTTGATGGTGACACCATTAACTGTGAGCTTGGTTTGTATATGAGAGTCTCACAATCTCCCATGATTCCTGGGCCATTGTATGACACTATACAACATTTAAAGGCTTTATACAGCATGCATGAGTGTTGCAGACCACTCTGAGACCTACATGCTTGTATGCATTCACAATCTTGGCTATTGCCCTAAACACAGGCATAATAGTCAACATCTCTTCTGTAGGCTCTTTTTGGGAATAGTACTCATTATTACTCCTGTGAGCTGAATTCAGAAGTGAGTCACAATCTCATCTGTGGCCAGATCCACATATGAATGTCACAATTACAGGTTTATATTTTATTCACTTTTTAGACTCAGGACTTGAATAATGTGCTTAGGTCATGTGGGATGGGAAGAATATTTGCTTTCATCTGGGAGTGTAATTGAGAGTCCCAATCAAAACTTTTTGCTGCTGCCTGTCATGAAAGCCTCTGTACAACCCAAGGAGTTTATATATTATGAATTAGTATTGTAAAGTTTTGTAAGCATGGTACAAATATGCAACTCAGGACATTATCTATTCCACTAAGCCTAGTGATGAAAGGCAACATATCTCCTATTTGCTGAATTTCAGTACAGGTTTGACAATTATGCCTGTGAACTAATTAAGGTATATGTCATATTTCCATCTGTGGGCAAAAAAATAGGTAGAAGGGTAACATCACTTAGGAGTTGTGTTAAGCATCATGTCAGAATACCCACTCTAGGCAGATTATAGGAATTAGAGTCACATTAAATGGGTGTTAGATTCAGCAACATGAACCATCCAACATGTGAAAAACAAACAAACAAAACAAGCAAACAAACAAACAAACAAAACAGCCAAGGGATGAGAGTCAAAACACCTACATAATGGGCATAGAATATGTCAAAATACCTTCTGTGGCTCTGGCACAGGCATGACAGTCACATTATCCAGGTGCTGAGCCCAGCAATATGCCATAATTCTCTCTATATGCTGGAACCAGGCAAAAGAGTATCATTATCTCAGTGCTGGGCTCTGCAATAAGTCAAAATTTGTGTTTGTGGGCACGGTTTGAGAAAAAAATGAGAGTCAAATAACCTGAGTGCTAGGCTCAGATATATGTCACAATTCCCCCAGTGCAAAGACCAGGCAGAAGAAAAGAGCCATTTCATGTATGCCATGGGCTCAGAGATGTATCCCAATGTCCCCAGTAGGCAGGGACAGCCTAAAGTAATAGATCACCATGCCCAACGTAGATGGGTTAAAGGAAAAAAAAAAAAAAAGAGAATTACATCACCTGGTTGCTGCACTTAGCAATATTTAATAATTCTTTCTCGGCAGAGTTCAGGACAAAGAAGAGAAGCATGTCACCTAAGTTTTGCACTCAATCGTGTGTTACAATGAAGATATGTGAAAATAGCCCCTGTTTCCAGGGCCCAGGCAGAAGACACATATTATCATGATTTTGACCCATAATGCTCTTATAGAAAGGAATTTAAACAAAAAAGACTGAACACTGGGGTACTAGATCAAGAGATATGACACAATAGCTTCGTCTTTAAGAGTGACATCATTGTTAGTTGTGAATATAAGTGTCACAGTCTCACGTGTGTGCTGCCCATTGTGTGACACTCTCTACTACATCTGAGAATTTTCTACAACACGCATGAGGGTTTCAAAACTCTGAGTTCTTCATGCTTATATGGACTCATGATCTCACATATTGCCCTAAACCCAGGTATGACAGTCAACATCTCTCCTATAGGCTGACTTCAGGGATGAGACCATCATTGTGCCATGAGCTTGGTCCAGAATGGGTCACCATCCCACCTGTGGCCAGATTCACTTCTGAAAGGCACAATTCCAACTTTGTGCTTTATTCAGTTGTTAGACTCAGGACCTCAACAGGGGGCTTGTTGGGGTCACAATCTTAACTTTTGGCTGCATCCTGTTATAAATATCTCTGTGCCACCCAAGAAGTTTGTATTATGTGAATAACTGTTGTCAACTTACGTGAACTTTGTACACATTTGCAATGAAGAACCTTACCTATTGACATAATCCTAGTGGTGAGAGGCAAAATATCTTCTATTGGCTGATTCCCAATATAAGCTTGATCATTATGTTTTGAACTGAAGCAAGGTGTATGTCACAGTCCCATTTGTGGGCAAAAAACTAGGCAGAGGGTTAACATCACTTAGATGCTCTGCCAAGCAATATACCACAATGTCTTCTCTAGGCAGAGCCTAAAAAATAGGCTCAAATTAACTGACAGCTTGAGCCAGAAATTTGATACAACCACATGTGGAAGAATCCCAGCAATGTGATGAGAGCCAAAGCACTTACAGAATGGGACAAAGATATGTCAAAATACCTTCTGTGGCTCTGGTACAGAAAGGAGAGTCACATCATTAGCAGGTAGGCCAAGCAATATGCCATAATTTTCTCTTTATACATGTCCTAGGCAGAAGAGTAACATCATCCAGGTGCTGGGCCCTGAAATATGTCAAAAGTTCTGTTTGTGGGCCTTGTTCAGCAAGACGATGTGAGTCATATTACCTAAGTGCTAGGCTCACCAATGTGCCACAATATTCCCGTTGTAAAGGCCCAGAAAGAATAAGTCATATCACTTAAGTTGTGGTCTCCGAGATATGGCCTAATGCAACCAGTAGGCATGGCTCAGGCAGAAAAAGACAGTCATATAACCTAGATGCCTCTTTAGGAATATGTCACAATTTAATATGTTGGAACAACCAGATAGAAAAGCCAAATCATTTGGTCCTGTGTCCTGAGATATTCTTAAGTCACCCTTAGAGAAGGACCCAGACAAGAGACTTACATCACCTAGATGCAGGTTTCACCCTTATGTCACAATGATCTATGTGGCAGAACCAAGCAGGAAGTCACATCGGCTAGGCCAGAGATATGTTGCAAAGCCCTCCTTAAAGCATGACCCTGATAAGGGTGCCATCGCCTTTGTGCCTGGCCTAGCAATATGTAGGTCCCAAGAGGAAGAGCCATATCACCTACATGATAGGTTCCATGATATGTCAAAATGCCCTTTTTTGAGCATGGCACTTGCAAAAGAATATTGTGTGCCTGGCCTAGAAATATGTCTCTGTTCTGCCCTGTGTGCAGGACCCATTCCAGAGAGGAGAGTTATGTCTTCTGATTGATGGACACAGTGATATGTCACAAGGATGTCTGTGGGCATGGTGCAGGCAAGAATGTAACCTCACCTAAGTGCTGGATCTAGTGACGTCACTATTCTTACTAAGCAAGATACAGGCAGAAAAGTCACATCATTTCAATGTTGACCCAGGTAGATATCAAAATCCCATTTGTAGGCTAGATCCAGTCTGAAGAGTGAAATCACACAGGTGCTTGCCTTAGGTTTATATCACAAAGTGCTGGAATAATAGGCATTAGTCACCATGTCTGGCCTTTGAGTGCACCTCTGTGTGAGATTTAGTACCCTAATTGTACCTGTTCTTTTGAGAGAATAAAAATGGGGTCAGCTGGGTGTGCATCCAAGAGTCACAACTGCACCTGGTTGTTGTTCCCTGTTATAACACTCTTTGTATCACTCTGACTTTATATGGTATACCTGAGTGTCATAATCCTCTATGAAATTCATACAATTAAATGACCCATTACTTTACTTATTGCCATAAGACTGACTATGAGAGCCAAAATATCTCCCCCTTCTGGGCCGAAGTATGATTGTTATATTAGTGCATGTGAGTTGAACCCAGCTATATGTCACAATTTCACCTGTAGGCAGAAACAAGGCAGGAGGGTCTCACCCCCTGGGTTCTGAGCTCAGGATACATTATTATCTTCTTTGCAGCCAGGACCAAGTTAGAAGTGTCACATCACCTGGGTACAGCCTCAAGTAATATGGCACCATGTTCCCTGTAGACATAGTTTGAAGAAAAAGGGGAGAGTCACACCACCTTGGTGCTGGGCTCAGCGATATGTAGTAATCCCCTTTTTTGGAGGAATCCATAATAAAAGGGAGAGTTGCATTAACTAGGTTTTGCACTCACCAGTATGTCACAATTAGTTTACAGGCAGGACCTAGGCAGGAGAGGAGAGTCACATTTCCTAGACGCTATGCCCACCAACATCACAATGCTACTTTTGGGCAAATCACAGGCAAAATAGACAAATGACCTAGCTGATAGGCTTATAGATATGTGGTCATATCCCTTGTTGGCAGGGCCAAGGCATGAATCACATTGTTATGATTCTGACCCAACAATATGTCACAATGCACACATAGGGAATGATTTAAGTAAAAGTTTAACACCTGGGTACTAGGCCAAGTGATATGCCACAATCTCCTCATCTTTGAGGGTGACACCTTTAACTGTTAGCTTGGCATGCATATGAGAGTCATAATGTCACATGTGTTCTGGGGCATTGTATGACACCCTTTCAACATCCGAGAAATTTTTATGGCAAGCATGAGTGTTGCAAACTACTCTGAGGCCCACAAGCTCATATGGACTCACAATGTTAGATATTGCCTTGAAACCATGTATGATAGTCAAAGTCTCATATTTAGGCTGAGTTAAGGAATAAGACCCATTTTTATGCCTGAGTGCTGGCTCCATACATGAGTCACAATCAGACCTGTGACCAGATCCACACATGAGAGTCAAAATTCCACCTTTGTACTGTTTTCTTTTGTTAGATTCAGTACATCAACAGTGGGCTTTGTAAATGTGCAATGTGACAACATTTATTTTCACCTGAGTGTGTTTTTGGGAGTCATAATCTTAAATTTTTGCTGGGCCGCGTTATGAAACACAGTGTACCACCTAAAAAGTTTATACAATATGAGGTAGTGTTTTAAACTTCTGTGAGATTTGTACAAGAATGTAACCCAGGATTTTTCCTATTGCTCTAAGCCTAGCGATGAGAGGTGAAATATCTTCCATTGACTGAATCCCAATGTAAGTCTGGCCATCATGCCTGTGAACTGAATCCCGGTATATGTCATAATCCCATTTGTATACAAAAAATTAGAAAAAATAATAACATCACTTAAGTGATGTGGCAACTAACAAGTCACAATGCTGTCTCTATGCAGAACCTAGATACACAGGTCACTTTAACTGGGTGCTGGACCCAGCAATATCACACAATTCCACATGTGGAATATCTTAGCAAAGGTATGAGAGCCAAAAGACCTACTTTTGATGTGTGAAATTATGCAAAAATACTTTCTGTGACTCTGGCACAGGCAGAACAGTAGCATAATCAGGTTGCTGGGCCTACCAGTATAATTCCCTTTCCATTCAAGTCTCTGGCAGAAGAGTAACATCATCTGGGTGCAACAGGTCAAAATTTCCCCTGTGACTATGGTTTACAAAAAAGACTACTGTGATATTACCTAAATGCTGGGCTCAGCAATATTGTCCAATCCCCTTTTAAAGGCACAGGCAGGAAAAGAGAGTCATGTCACTTAGGTCATGGGCACAGAGATACGTCCCTATCTCCTCAGTAGGCAAGCCTCAGGCAGATGAGGAGAGTCATATCACCTAGATGCTTCCCTAGGAATATTTCACCATGTAATATGTGGGCAGAAATCAAGCAGAAGAGCCAAATCACTCAAGTTCTGGGTCCTCAGATAAGTCACAAGGCTCTTTTAGAATAGCACCCAACCAAAACAGTAACATCACCTTGGTACAGGCTCTCTGCTTATGCCACAATGCTCCATCTGAGTAGGGCCCATGGAAGGAGTCGCTTCACCAAGGTGAAAGGCCTAGAGGTATGTCACAATGTCCACTATGGAGCATTGCCCTGGCAAAAAAGTACCATCACTTCTGTTCCTAGCCTAAAAATATGTCACTCTACAGGTTGACAAGGCCCAAGCAGAATCTGAGAGCCACATTACATACGTGATAGGACCAGAGATATGTCACAATGCCCTCCTTTGGGCATGGCTCTGGCCTACAACTACCCTCACCTGTGTGCCTGGCCTAGAAATATGCCATTGTTATTCATTTGCATATGGTTCATTCAAGAGAAGAAAGTTACATCACCTATGAGGAGGACACAGAAATATGTCACAATAACTTTGGTGGGCATGGCACAGGCAAGAATGTAACATCACCTGGTTGCTAGATTTAGTGATATGTCACAATACATACTGAGAGAAGGGCCCAGGCATATGAGTCACATCACCTTGAGGTTGGCCTAGCTAGATATCAAAATCCCATATATGGGCTGGAAAAAAACTGGGGAGTCAAATTACACAGGTGTTTGGCAAAGATTTATACCAGAATCACAACGTCAGAAAATTTGAAAGATGAGATTTACAATACCACACATGTGCTGTTTTTATTTATGACAGTTTGTTTCATCCATGTGAGATGAGGAGAGTCCTGTCAGCAGGGTTTGCATACAAGACTCACAATTTTACCCATGTGCTGAGCCCTTTGTAAAATAGGTGTGAGTGTCATAATCTTCTTTGATCTTTTCACTAGAAGCAGATCCTGAACATCACACATCCCTAAACCTAGTTATAAGAGTCAAAATATCCTCTATTGGCTGAGTCCACATATGAGCCTCATTATCATGCCTGTAAGCCATACCTAGGTGTATGTTACAATTCCTTCTGTGGTTATGAAACAGGCAGAGAAGCCACATCACCTAAATGATGGCCAGAAATATTCCAGTATTCTCTGTTGGCAGGGTCCTGTCAGAAAAGCAAAAGCAAAAAAAAAAAAAAAAAAAAAATCACCTTCTTGACCCAAGTGATATGCTGCAATGCTTCCTGTTGACAGAACCCAAAAACTAGAATCACATCTCCTGGGTAAATTGCCCAGTTATGTGTCACAATGCAATGTAAGTGCAGGGCCTAGGCAGTAGAAGGGAGTCACATAACTTACATGATGGAACTAAATATAAGACACAATTCTTTTTGTAGGCCAGTCTCAGGCACATTATTCACATCACCTGGGCAATAATCCCAGTGATATGTAAAAGTGTCCTTTATAGGCAGAGCCAAGGAAGGTGTTATATATTGATTAGATGCTTGTCCCACATATGGCACAATTTCATCTGTGGTCTGAGAATAGAAAAGACAGTCAAATAATTCATGTGCTAGGCAAAGGTACCTGTCTTAATTACACTCTCAACAATATTTGGAAATAAGTTTCACTTCACACACAAGTCCTGGTTTTGTATATGTGAGTCAAAACTTTCTGTGAGTTGCGTCAAAGTATTGGAGTCACAATCTCAACAATGGGCAAGACTTACATATAAGAGCTCCAATCCCACTTGAAGATTGTGTTTCAGTAGGGGAGTTACAACAAAACAGGTGTGCTAAATCATGGTTTAAATATTACCAAAGCTCTTGTGAATCTGATCCATGTAAGAGAGTAATTATTTCAACCTTCAACTGTTTTTTTTTTTTTTTATGTGAGATATACTACCTCATTCAAGTTTGAGAATGGGAATCGTGTCATCTAGGTGTACGTACAAGAGTCACATTCTCACCTGGTTCCTGGTCTCTATTATGACACTCTATGTACCATTAAGAGTTTATGTGATAGATCTGAGGACTATAATCCTTCGGGAACCTTATACAAGTGAAAAACCCAGAACTTTACCCATGGCCATGAGACTGGCTATGATAGTCAAAATATCTCTACTGGCTGGGTACAGTTATGACACTTATTGTACATGTGTGTTTAACCCAGGTATATGTCCCAATTTCACCTGTGAGCAGGGACAAAGCAGGAGAATCACATCACCTCAGTGCTGAGCCAGTGATATGGTTTAATCTCATTTGCAGGCTGGTGTTAGTCAGAAGGGTCACATCAACTGGGTACAGCCTCAAATAATATATCACCAAACCCATGATAAACAGGGAAGAAGAAAAAAAGGAGAGTCACTCTACCAAAGTGCTGTGCTTTTCAATATGTAATAATCCCCTCTCTTGGCAGAGTTTAGAATATGAAGAAGAGTCACATCATTTAGCTTTTGCAATCAGTAGTATGTCACAATTTATTTTGTCAGCAGGACCTAGGCAGGATAGGAGAGGCACATGACCTAGATGTTAAGTCAAATGATGTTTCACGACATCCTCTGAGGGAAGAGGCAGGAGAGACAAATCACCTAGATTACAGGCCAAGAGATACGTAATAATATTTCCTCTTGGCGGGGTACAGGCAGAAAGGTCACATCATTATGATTCTAATCTGGCGATAAGTCATAGTGCATCCATATGTAGGCATTTATGCCAAAAACTCTCAAAACCTTGGTAGTGGGCCTACATCTGCTGGGTGAGGCATCCACTCCCACAGAATCCTCATGCCACCACCCCAACCTCTCACCCTCAATAATTATCTAACTTTTTATGCTATTACAATTAATTGTGACCACTACCCCATCGTACTCAAATATTCATTGAACTAACATCAACTTTCCTAATAATTCTAATAATAAAGCCCCTGAAATGTCAATAGTTGACTCTCATTTCAGGATATTCCTTAATAGCAATAGCCACAGTATAACCAAAAACAACCATCATATCACCTAAATAAATAAAAAAGACTATTGACCCCATGAAAAACCCACAAAAAATCAACACAATACCACAACCCACAGCATCACTAATAATTATCCCTGGGCCTCCATAAATAGGAGAAAGTTTTGAAGAAAAACCTACAAAACCTATAACCAAGGGAATACTTCTTAAAAATAAAGCATATTGCATTATTCTCACATGGACTATAACCATGAAAAATGATAGGAAAAACCGTCATCGTACTTCAACTGTAAGGACAATAATGACCAATACTCACAAGCCACATCTGCTAATAAAATTATTAACTACTCATCCATTGTTGTTTCCACACCATCTAACATTTCTACATGATGAAACTTCAGCCCACTTCTTGGTGTCAGCCTAATTCTCCAAATCCTCAAAGGATTATTTTTGGCCTTGCACTAGACTTCAGACACCTCAACTGCATTTTCTTCAGTCACTCATATCAGATGAGATGTAAAATACAGCTGAATGGTTCGCTATTTTCAGGACAATGGCCATTCAATATTTTTCATTTTCCTCTTACATGCTGGCCGAGACTTACACTATTAATCATTTCTATTCCTAGAAATCTGAAATGTTGGCATTATCCTCTTATTCACAACTATAGCATCAGCATTCATAATCTACATGCTCCCATGAGGAAAAATATTATTCTGAGGTGCTACAGTAATTATAAATCTACCATCAGCCATCCAATATATTGGAATAGACCTTGTACAATGAATCTGAGACAGATTCTCAGTTCACAAAGCCACCCTCACACAACTTTTTGTCTTTCATCTTACTTTTCATCAATACTGTTCTAGCAACCATTCACCTTTTATTCTTGCATAAAAGAGGATCTAACAAACTTTTAGGGGTTTCATCACACACAGACAAAATCACATTCTACCCCTACTAAAAAACCAAAGATATCCAGTTTTAATTTTTCTTCTCCTTCTAATAACTCTAGTACTATTTCCACCTGACCTCCTGAGCAATTCAGATAATTAAGAGTTTAGCCAACCCCCTCAATACCTCACCCCACATTAAGCAATAGTTGTACTTTTTGTTTGCACACTCAATCTTACTATCTATCTCTAACAAACTAGGAAGTGTATCTGCCCTCATATTGTCCATTCCCATTCTGGCAGTTATTCCTGTACCTCACAATTCTAAATAACAAAGAATAATATGCCAGCCATTAAATCAATTCATATTCTGAATCCTAGTGGCTGACCTGTTTACACTCACATGAATTGGAGGGCAGTCTGTCAAATACCCGTTTTTTGTCATCAGACAGACAGCATCTATCATGTACTTCTCTATCATCCTCACCGTTATACTGCTTACTACCCTAATTGAAAATAAATTACTTAAATGAAAATTTTCTTGTAGTGTAATTCAATACTCTGGTCTTTTAAACAAGAAATGGAGAATCCCCTCCCCAAGATAACTCGGGGAAAAAGCATTCCTGCTTCACCATCAACATCCAAAGCTGAAATTCTCATTAAACTACCCCTGATTTTTTTTTACAGCACACACTTAAACTACGGTGTCAGTATTAATCAACTAGCTCTAATACATTAGTGCTTTTATGTATTTTGTGTATTACTCTTAGCCCCCATGAATAATATGTAGGACTATTATTGTTTATTCATACCTCCATACATGTGGATATATTACAAATCTAGTCCACATACAAATAAGCGTGTATTAACCTTCCCTTAATCAACTATGGTACATCTACTACTATTGACTGTACAATACAATTCTAATTCATATGAATATTGAATCATACTAGACATCCTTAATATTACATAGTGCATACATTCTTTCTTCAGACATAGCACATTTCTGTCAAGAAATCTCTTGTCAACATGGATATCCACTACCAAATTCTGGTTTCTTAATCTACCAACCTCTGTAAAATCATCATCCTGCTCAGGAGTACTACCCTCCTCATTCTGGATGCATAACACATGTGGGTGACTATTTTGAAAGGAAAACTGGCGCCTGGTTCTTACATCAAGGACATAAAACTAAGATCACCCACATATGCCCCTGCAATAAGTCATCTTGGTGGACTAAGGGCTACACCCTATTAACCTCTAATGAGGGCACTGTCATGAATTTGGTATTTTCAACTTTGGAGGCTGCTGCTGTAACTTACCACCAAGGAAGGCCTGGTCCCCTCTGAATCAGTGTAGATGAACTCAGATTTAATTCCTGCCAAATTAATTCTAGAAGCTGAGCTTATATTGAATATTCTGGCCTCACATAGTAACCATAGCTGTTAATTTATTCATGCTTAAAAGACGTAACAATTAAACAATAGGCACATAGGCTCATGCAGGTTTGCTCACTTTCAAGAACTTTTTTCTGATTAAATTCACAAACTTCTCCTCCCCTTATCACTGACTTTACCATCAATGAAGGTAAATGTATCCTTCCCAAATTCCAAAAACAAGAGACTAAACGTCAACACAGTTAAAACTCAAAAACCATATTTTAACAATGAATACCCCAAGAGCTACCCCTCGGTTGATGAAATATTCCTAAAAATTCTTAAGACCCCCCAAATCAAGCCTCCATTTTATATAATGAATGCAATAATTAGATGCCCACCCTAAATTATGAGTAATCCTCTCAACCAAATCTCTGCCAATTGAAGTTTAGACTCAGAATATTCAGAACTATTAACAACTATTTATATTTACTTCTTTCCTTCTCATATTCTAATTTTAGACTTAATTATTTGCACAGTTAATATAGCTTAATCATTTCAAAGAAAGCCACTGAAAATGTCTAGACAGGTCTAGACAATCCCATGAACAAATAAATTTAAACCTGGCCTTTCTAGTAGATCTTAGTAAGGTTACACAAGCAAGCATCCCCGCTCTGGTGAAAATGCCTTATAGATCACCCGGATCAAAAGGAGTAAGTACCAAGCATGAACAAACGCAGCTCAAAACACTTTGCTCAACCACTGACCCTCGGGAAATAGCAGTGATAAATATTTAGTAATAAATGAATATTTCACTAAGCTATACTGATATCTAGGGTTGGTCAATTTCATGCCAGCCACCGCAGCCATATGATTAATCCAAGCTAATGAAACTCTGTGTAAAGAGTGTTTAAAGTCTGCCCTCAGTAAAGCTAAATTCCATCTAAGTGGCAAAATAAACTCCAGCTGAAATAAAATACACTATGAAGGTGGTTTTAATATCCTGAAGACACAATAGCCAAGACCCAAACTGGGATTAGATAACACACTACGCTCAGCCCCAAACTCTAATAGTTACATTAACAAAACTATTCACCAGAATACTACAAGCAACAGCTTAAAATTTAAAGGAGTTGGTGGTGCTTTATATCCCTCTAAAGGAGCCTGTTTTATAAACAATAAACCCCAATATACCTCAGCATCTCTTTCCCATAACCTATATACCCTCATCTTTAGCAAACCCTAAAAAGGTTCTTGCATAAACACAAGTATACACATACAAATGTTAGGTCAAGTTGTAGCTCATGAGGTGGCAAGAAATGGACTATATTTTCTATACCCAGAAAATCTCACAGTTACATTTATGACACCTAACAGCTCAAGGAGGATTTAGCAGTACACCAAGAGTAGATTGCTTTGTTGAATGAGGCCCTGAAGTATGCACATACCACCTGTCACCCTCCTCAAATATTATTATAGAAATTACTATTACTGAAAACTCTCTGTGCACATATGGAAGAGATACATCATAAAATAGTAAGCATACTGAAAAGTGTGCTTGGACAAACCAAAGTGTAGTTTAACCCAAAACATCTGGCTTACACCCGGAAGATTTCATCACAACTTGATGACTTTGAGCCAACTCTAGCCCCAAACCTCCCCAAAAATATTATCAAACAATCTTAATCATACCATTTACCTTAGAAAAAAAAAGTATAGGCAACATAAATTTTTACCCTGGCACAACAGTCGTAGTACCATAAGGAAAAGATGAAAAAACTGAGCAAAGCATTAAAAAGCAAAGACAAGCCCTTACACATTCTGAATAATGTGTAAACTAGAAATAACTTTACTCAGAGAACAATAGCCAAGTCCCCCAAAATCAGAAGAGCTACTCAAAAACGCTAAAAGAGCACATCCAACTATGTGGAAATAGAATGGGAAAATTCATGAGTAGCGGTGACAAGCCTGCTGAGCCTGGTGACAGCTGGTTGTCCAAGATAGAATCTTAGTTCAACTTTAAATTTACTCACAGTATTACTTAATCTCCCTGTAAGTTTAACTGTTACTCTAAATTGGGACAGCTCTTTAGACCTCAGGAAACAACCTTCGTACAAAGAGTACAAAATATTACCACCTTAATTGGTCCCAAAGCAGCCACCAATTAAGAAAGCATTCAAGCTAAACATCCAATTATCTTAAATTCTAATCACCATACTAAACTTTTAACATCACATTGGACTAAACTATTACTTAATATAAACAATAATGTTAATATAAGTAACATGAAAATATTTTTTTTTTGCATAAGCTTACATCAGACCAGAATAATTCACTGACAGCTAACAGCCAAATATTAGTAATTGATATAATGTGCACCCTATTATTTATACTGTTAATCCAACACAGGTATGCTTTGAGGAAAGATTGCAAAAGCTAAAAGGAACTCAGCAAATCTTACCCTGCCTGTTTAACAGAAGCATCACCTCTAGCATTACTAGTATTAGAGGCGCAGACTGACCAGTGAAAAATGTTCAATGACTAAGGTATCCTGAACGTACAAAAGTAGCATAATTACTTGTTCCCTAAATAGGAACTTGTATGAATGACCATAGGAGGGTTCAGCTGTCTCTCACTTTTAATCAGTGAAATTGATAATCTATCCATGAAGAGGCGGATATAAACAAATAAGATGAGAAGATCCTATAGAGCTTTAATTCATTAATGCAAATAAAACCTCAAAAGAGCCTGCAGGCCCTAGTGTACTATCCCTGCATTCAAAATTTGGGTTGAGGTGACCTCGGAGCCTAATTCAACCTTTGCACAACCTAAACTAAGACTACAGTAGTCTAAGCGAGTTGACACACATTGATCCAGTAATTTGATCAATGACATAAGTTGTCCTAGGGATAACAGCATAATCCTATTCTAGAGTCTATATCAACAGTAGAGTTTAAAACCTCCATGTTGGATAAGGACATCCTAATGGTGCAGACACTGTTAAGGATTCCTTTGTTCAAGGATTAAAGTCCTATGTGATCTGAGTTCAGACCAGTGTAACCCAGGTCAGTTTCTGTCTATTTAACGTTTCTCCTAATATGAAAGGACAAGAGAAATAGGACTCACTTCATAAAGCACCCTTGCCCAACAGATGACGTTATCTTAATCTAACATATCACCACACACACTACTCAAGAACAGGGTTTGTTAAAATGGCAGAGCCTGGCAGTTTCATAAAACTTTAAACTTTATAATCATAGGTTCAACTCCTCTTCTTAACAACATGCCCATAATTAACCTCCTCCTACTTTTTAGCACTCTAATTGCTATAGCATTCCTTACATTCATTGAAAAAAAATTCTTAGGCTATATATAACTGTGCAAAGGACCCAACACTGTAGGTCCCTATGGACTGCTTCAACCATTTGTTGATCCAATAAAACTTTTCACCAAAGAACCCTTACATCCCTCAACATCTACTATTACCCTTTACATTATTTCTCCAACTCTGGCCCTTTGTTTCACTCTCCTCTTGTGGACTCCCCTCCCTGTACCAGATCCTCTATTTAATTTTAATGCAGGCCTCCTATTTATACTAGCTACATGAAGCCTAGTTTTCTATCTATTCTATGATCAGGATGAGCAGCTAATTCAAATTATGCACTAATCAGTGCATTAGCAGCTGTGGCCCAGACAATTTTATATGAGGTCACACTACCCATTATCCTGTTATTAGTTCTAATAATAAGTGTCTCATTTAGCTTATATGCACTCATCACAACACAAGAATTGCTCTGACTGCTCCTACCATTATGACCCCTAGCCATAATATGATTTATCTCCACACTAGAAGAAACTTTCCGAGCCCCTTTTGACCTAACAGAAGGAGAATCAGAGTTACTCTCAAGCTTCAATGTCAAATATGCCGCAGGTTCATTTGTCCTCTTTCTTATAGCAGAATACATGAATATGATCATAAAAATGCACTAACTGCTGCTATTTTCCTAGGAGAAATATAATATACATTCATCAGCACTCTGTATCACAAATTTTATTACCAAGACCCTGCTTTTAACCACGCTGTTTTTATAAATTGGAACAGAATACCCCTGATTTAACTAAGAACAACTCATACATTTTCTATAAAAATTTTTCTATCACTTATACCAGCATTCTGCATCTCATATATTGCAATGCCTTTCCTAATTTCCAGTATTAAACCCCAAACACATAAGATATGTCTGACAAAAGAATTACTTTGATAGAGTAAACAATAGGCATTAAAATCCTCTTATTTCTAGAACTATAGGAATTGAGCCTACCCATGAGAATCCAAAATTCTCTGTGCTACCTATTACACCACAACCTAAAGTAAGGTCATCTAAATAGGCTATCAGGCCCACACTCTAAAAATGCTCATTATACCATTCCGATACTAATTAATCTATTAGTTCAACTTATTATCTTCATTAATATTTTCACAGAAACTCTTATCTCAATGCTAGGCTTACACTGATTTCTCATCTGAACAGGACTAGAAATAAATAAAATAGCTTTTACCTCAATATTAATTAAAAAAATAAATTTCTGCTCTACAGAATCAGCCAGAAAACATTTCTTTACACATAAAACCACATCGATAATTCTCATGATAGGTTTCATTTCCAATAACCTTTCCTCCAGTCAATGAACAACCATAAATGCTATTAATCAGGTTTATCCTTAAAAATAATAACTGCCCTAGTAATAAAACTAGGAATAGCCCCCTTACTTCTGAGTCCAAGGTGACCCAAAGAACTTCTCTAATATCTGGCATGCTTCTCCCCGCATGAAAAAACTAGCCCAAATATTGATTATGTTTCAAATTTTTCATCAATAAACATTAACATCCCCATATCTATCAAGAATCTATCCGTTATAGTGGAAGCTAAGTACTTCCCAACTTATATGACACCATCTAACATGTGGGCAGAAACCAGGCAGAAGAGCTCTATCACCTGGGTACAGACTCAAGTGATGTGCCACCATGCCCAGTTTAGACAGGTATAAAGAAAATAAAAGAGAATCACACTACCTGGGTGCTGGGATCAGAAATATATAATGATTTCCTCCCTTGGCAGAGTCCAGGACAAAAGGTAGAGTCATGTCACATAGGTTTTCACTTAGTGATAGGTCACAATTTCTTCAGTTGGCAGGATGCAGGCAGGAGATGAGAGTCACATTACCTAGATGCCATATCTAGCAGTATGTCACAGTGTCCCCCATGAACATGGCACTGGCAGGGGAGAGATAAAACCTAGCCAATAGGCCCAGAGGTATGTAAAAGTATCCTCTGTTTGCAGATCCCAGGCAGAAGAGTCGCATTATCATGATTCTGACCTACTGATATATAACAATGCCTTACAAAAAGGAATTAAACCAAAAATGTTTCAACCCAGAGGTGCTAGGCTGAGGGATATGAGACAATCTCCTCATCTTTAAGGGTGACAACATTAATGGTTAGCTAGTTGTGTATATGAGAATCACAATCTATCCTGTTTGCTGGCCCTTGTATGACACTTTCTATTACATCTGAGAACTTTATACAAAATATATGAGACTTCCAAACCTCCTTGAGGCCTAGATGTTTATATAGACTCAATCTTTCATATTGCCCTAAACCCAGGTATGACAGTTAATGTTTCTCCTATAGGATGGCTTCAGGGATGAGAGCACTATTATGCCTGTGAGCTGGGTCCAGAAGTGAGTCACCATCCCACCTGTGGTCAGATTCAGTTATGAAAGTCAGAATTCCTGCTTTCTTCTGTATTCACGTTTTAGACTCAGGACTTCAACAATGGGCTTCATAAATGCAGGATGTGAAAAACTTATGCTTTCAACTGAGTGTGTAGCTGAGAGTTACAATCTTAAATTTTTTGCTGGGCTGTATTATTAAACTGTCTGTACCACGTAAGTTTTTATGATATGAGTTAGTGTTGTAAACTTCTGTGAGCTTTACACAAATATGAAATGAAAGACCTTACCTATTATCCCAAAGCTATGGTGAGCGTCAAAATATCTCCTTTTAGCTGAATTCCAATGTAAGCTTAATCATCATGTTTTTGAGCTGAAGGAAAGTGTATGTCATAATCCTATTTGTGGGCAAAAATCTAAGCAGAACGTTAACATCCCTTATGTCCTGCTTCAAGCAATATAAAAGTGCCCTCCCTAGGCAGGGCCTAGGAAAGATGGTCACATTAACTAAGGGCTGGAATCAGCAGTATGATACAGCCACACTTGGAAAAAAATTCAGCAATGTGATGAGAGCCAAAACACCTTCACAATCAATCAAAAATTTGTCAAAACACTTTATCTGACTCTAGCACAGGCAGGAGAATCACACATCATTAGGGTGCAGAACAGAGCAGTATGCTGTAATCTCTTCTTTATGCATGACCTAGACAGAGCAGCAACATCATCCCAATGCTGAGCCCTGAAATACTGCAAAAGTCCTGTTTGTGGGTGTTTTTTATTTTTTCAGCAACAAACCAAGAGTCACATTTCCTAAGTGCTGGGTCATCAACATATCATAATCTTTCCATTGTAAAGACCCAGACAAGAGAGAGTCACATCATTTGTGACATGGGCTCAGAGATATGACCTAAAGTCATCAGTAGACAGTGCTCAGGTAAAAAAAGAGAATCATATCACACTTAGGTGCTTTTTTATGTTTACGTCCCAATTTAATACATAGGCAGAAATGATGGCAGAAGTGATGGTGAAGAGCCACATTTCCTGGTCCTGGGTTCTTAGATATTCACAAGTCCTCCTTAGAAAAGGACCCAGGCTGGAGAGTTACATCACCTAGGTGCAGGTTCCACCCTTATGTTACAAAGTACCAAGTGGACAGGTCCAAGCAGGAAGTCATATCACCTAGCTGACAGGCCCAGAGATATGTCACAAAGCCTTCCTTAAACATGGCCCTGGCAAAAGAGTACCATTGTGCTTGGCCTAGCAATATGTCATTATTCAAGTGGGCAGATCCCAAGCAGAAAAGCCATATCACCTCCCTGATGGGCCCTGTGATATTTCAAAATGCCCTCTTTTGGTGATGGCCTTGGCAAAATAGTATTATTACCTGTGTGCCTGGCCAAGGTGTATGCCACTATCCTGCCCTGTGTGTAGGGCCCATTCCAGAGAGGAGAGTTAGATCTTGTAACTGATTGACACAGCGATATGTCAATATGATGTTTGTAGGCATGGTGCAGGCAATAACGTAACATCATCTGGGTGCTGGATCCAGTGACATCAAAATTCTTACTGAGAGCAGGATCCAGGCAGAAAAGTCACATCACTTCAATATTGGCCCAGGTAGATATCAAAATTCCCGTTGTAGGCTGGAACCAGTCTGAAGAGTGAAATCACACAGGTGCTTGATGAAGAATCATATCACAGTCATGATAAAATGAAATTCCAGGGATGAAGCCCACTTGATCATGGTAGATAAGTTTTTGATGTGCTGCTGGATTCAGTTTGCCAGTATTTTATTGAGGATTTTTGCATCAATGTTCATCAAGGATATTGGTCTAAAATTCTCTTTTTTGGTTGTGTCTCTGCCCAACTTTGTTATCAACATGATGCTGGCCTCATAAAATGAGTTAGGGAGGATTCCCTCTTTTGCTATTGATTGGAATAGTTTCAGAAGGAATGGTACCAGTCCCTCCTTATACCTCTGGTAGAATTCAGCCATGAATCCATCTGGTCCTGGGCTCTTTTTGGTTGGTAAGCAATTGATTATTGCCACAATTTCAGAGCCTGTTATTGGTCTATTCAGAGATTCAAATTCTTCCTGGTTTAGTCTTGGGAGGGTGTCTGAATCGAGGAATTTATCCATTTCGTATAGATTTTCTAGTTTATTTGCATAGAGATGTTTGTAGTGTCCTCTGATGACAGTTTGTATTTCTGTGGGATCGGTGGTGATATCCCCTTCATCATTTTCTATTGTGTCTATTTGATTCTTCTCTCTTTTCTTCTGTATTATTCTTGCTAGCAGTCTATTGATTTTGTTGATCCTTTCAAAAAACCAGCTCCTGGATTCATTAATTTTTTGAAGGGTTTTTTGTGTCTCTATTTCCTTCAGTTCTGCACTGATCTTAGTTATTTCTTGCCTTCTGCTAGCTTTTGAATGTGTTTGCTCTTGCTTTTAAAGTTCTTTTAATTGTGATGTTAGGGTGTCAATTTTGGATTTTCCTGCTTTCTCTTGTGGACATTTAGTGCTATAAATTTCCCTCTACACACTGCTTTGAATGTGTCTCAGAGATTCTGGTATGTTGTGTCTTTGTTCTCGTTGGTTTCAAAAAACATCTTTATGTCTGCCTTCATTTCATTATGTACCCAGTAGTCATTCAGGAGCAGGTTGTTCAGCTTCCATGTAGTTGAGCGGTTTTGAGTGAGCTCCTTAATCCTGAGTTCTAGTTTGATTGCACTGTGGTCTGAGAGACAGTTTGTTATAATTTCTGTTCTTTCACATTTGCTGAGGAGAGCTTTACTTTCAACTATGTGGTCAATTTTTGAATAGGTGTGGTGTGGTGCTGAAAGAATGTATATTCTGTTGATTTGGGATGGAGAGTTCTGTAGACGTCTATTAGGTCCACTTGGTGCAGAGCTGAGTTCAATTCCTGGATATCCTTGTTAACTTTCTGTCTCGTTGATCTGTCTAATGTTGACAGTAGGGTGTTAAAGTCTCCCATGATTATAGAGTGGGAGTCGTAGGCTTCATCCCTGGGATTCAAGCCTGGTTCAATATATGCAAGTCAATTAATGTAATCCTGCATATAAACAGAAGCAAAGACAAAATCCACATGATTATCTCAATAGATGCAGAAAAGGCCTTTGACAAAATTCAACAACCCTACGTGCTAACAACTCTCAGTAAATGAGGTATTGATGGGATGTATCTCAAAATAATAAGAGCTATCTATGACAAACCCACAGCCAATATCATACTGAATGGGCAAAAACTGGAAGCATTCCCTTTGAAAACTGGCACAAGACAGGGATGTGTTGGAAGTTCTGGCAGGAGAAGGAAGTAAAGGGTATTCAATCAGGAAAAGGGGAAGTCAAATTGTCCCTGTTTGCAAATGGCATGATTGTATATCTAGGAAACCCCATTGTCTCAGCCCAAAATCTCCTTAAGCTAATAAGCAACTTCAGCAAAGTCTCAGGATACAAAATCAATGTACAAAAATCACAAGCATTCTTATACACCAATAACAGACAAACAGAGACCCAAATCATGAGTGAACTCCCATTCACAATGGCTTCAAAGAGAATAAAATACCTAGGAATCCAACTTACAAGGGATGTGAAGGACCTCTTCAAGGAGGACTATGAACCACTGTTCAATGAAATAAAAGAGGATACAAAGAAATGGAAGAACATTCTGTACTCATGGGTAGGAAGAATCAATATCATAAAAATGGCCATACTCCACAAGGTAATTTATAGATTCAATGTCATCCTCATCAAGCTACCAATGACTTTCTTCACAGATTTGGAAAAAACTACTTTAAAGTTCATATGGAACCAAAAAAGAGCCCACATCGACAAGTCAATCCTAAGCCAAAAGAACAAAGCTGGCGGCATTACACTACCTGACTTCAAACTATACTACAAGGCTACAGTGACCAAAACAGCATGGTACTGGTACCAAAACAGAGATGTAGATCCATGGAACAGAACAGAGCCCTCAGAAATAATGCCACATATCTACAACTATCTGAACTTTCACAAACGTGAGAAAAACAAGCAATGGGGAAAGCATTCCCTATTTAATAAATGGTGCTGGGAAAACTGGCTAGCCATATGTAGAAAGCTGAAACTGGATCCCTTCCTTACACCTTATACAAAAATTGATTCAAGATGGATTAAAGACTTAAACGTTAGATATAGAACCATAAAAACCCTAGAAGAAAACCTAGGCACTACCATTCAGGACATAGGCATGGGCAAGGACTTCATGTCTAAAACACCAAAAGCAATGGCAACAAAAGACAAAATTGACAAATGGGATCTAGTTAAACTAAAGAGCTTCCACACAGCAAAAGAAACTACCATTGGAGTGAACAGGCAACCTACAAAATGGGAGAAAATTTTTGCAACCTACTCATCTGAAAAAGCGCTAACATCCAGAATCTACAATGAACTCAATCAAATTTACAAGAACAAAAAAAAACAACCCCATTGAAAAGTGGGCGAAGGACATGAACAGACACTTCTCAAAAGAAGACATTTATGCAGACAAAAAACACATGAAAAAATGCTCCCCATCACTGGCCGTCAGAGAAATGCAAATCAAAACCACAATGAGATACCATCTCACATCAGTTAGAATGGCAATCATTAAAAAGTCAAGAAACAACAGGTGCGGAAGAGGATGTGGAGAAATAGGAACAATTTTACACTGTTGGTGGGACTGTCAACTAGTTCAACCATTGTGGAAGTCAGTGTGGTGATTCCTCAGGGATCTAGAACTAGAAATACCATTTGACCCAGCTATCCCATTACTGGGTATATACCCAAAGGACTCTAAATCATGCTGCTATAAAGACACATGCACACGTATGTTTATTGCAGCACTATTCACAATAGCAAAGACTTGGAACCAACCCAAATGTCCAACAATGATAGACTGGATTAAGAAAATGTAGCACGTATACACCATGGAATACTAGGCAGCCATAAAAAATGATGAGTTCATGTCCTTTTTAGGGACCTGGATGAAATTGGAAATCATCATTCTTAGTAAACTATAGCAAGAACAAAAAACCAAACACCGCATGTTCTCACTCATAGATGGGAATTGAACAATGAGATCACATGGACACAGGAAGTGGAACATCACACTCTGGGGACTGTTGTGGGCTGGGGGGAGGGGGGAGGGATAGCACTGGGAGATATACCTAATGCTAAATGATGAGTTAATTGGTGCAGCACACCAGCATGGCACGTGTATAGATATGTAACTAACCTGCACATTGTGCACAGGTACCTTAAAACTTAAAGTATAATAAAATAAAATAAAGAAAAACAAGAAATTCTGAGGATTAGATTAACAGTATCACACATGTCCTGCTTTCATGTAAGACAGTTGCCTTCAACTATCTGTAATGGTGAAATTCTTTACTGTCAGCTTGGAGTACACATAAGACTAACAATTTCCGCTGGGTGCTTGGCCTTGTTATGACATTCACGATAAAATCCAAGGATCTTATAAAGTATGTGTGATGGTTGTAATATTTTTGTGATCTTTTAACCAGAAGGACATGCTTTACATCACTTACATCCCTAATCCTAATTATGAGAGTCAACATTTCTGTGATTGGCTGAGTGTACATATGAGACTTATTACCTTGTCTTTGAGCTGTGCCTAGGTATATGTCATCATCACCTCCTGTGGTTACTAAACAGGCAGGACAATCACAACACCTGAATCCTAAGCCAGAAATATTATCTTTGTGGGCAGAAAAGTCACAAACCTGGGGTTCTAGGCCCAGCTCTATGGCATAATGCCCCTTTTGGAGAGTGTCCAGGCAGGAGAGGTATATCACATAAATTGTGGGCCTAGAGATAAATCACAATGCCTCTTGTTGAAATGGCCTAGGCAAGAGACTCGTAATTTGGATGCAGAGCTTAGAAATGCTACACTCTTCACTAGAAGCAGGGTTGAGGCAGGAGAGGAGAGTCATATAACCTAGACTATGTGTCCAGATATATGTTATGATCCCTTCTGAGGACATTGTGAAGACACGAGAGTCAAATCACCAAAGTTCCTAGCAAGGTGCATGTCAAAATGTCAACTGTGGGCTATAATTAGGCAGAATTATTAAATCACTCAGGAGCTGGGCCAAAGCAAATGTCACAGTAACACCTGCGGAAATGTTCAGGGATGAGGTCACCATGCTGTTCCTGTCTTGGCTCCAGGTACAAGAGTCTTTACTAGGCCTTTGATCTGGTCTTAGGTGTATGGCTTAATATCACCTGTGTTCTGGGAGAAGAAAGGAAAGTCACATCAGCTGAGTGGGTGCTGGTCTAGTGAATTACTACAATGCACTTTGTGGGCAGGACTCTGGAAGATGAGTCATATCACCAGGATGCTGGTTTCAGTGATATATCTAAATCCCCCCTCTGGACAGGACTTAGGTAGGACAAAAGACAAATTTCACCTAGGCAATTGGCCTGGATATATGTCAGAACTCCCCCTGTGTGCAGGACAGTGCAGGAGAATGACCTCACCTTGGTGCTGGGTTTAGTACTGTGTCACAATCTATCTTGTGGTCAGGGCCCAGGCAAAAGAGAAGAAATCCCACCTAGGTGCTGAGCCAAGTGATATGTTACAAAGCTTCCAACTGGCAGAGCCCTCCCCAAGAAGAGTCACATCAACTGGGTTGAGTTACCAGTTATGTGTCACAATGCACCCTAAGTGCCAGGCAAAGGTAGTAGAAGGAATTAATATCACTTACATGATGGCCCTTGATAAAAGTCACAATGCTCCTTGTAGGCAGGGTTCAGGCCAATATTTAACATCAGCTGGGTGCTTGTCCCAGTAATATGAAAAGTTCTACAGTGGTCTGGGCCTACAAAGAGAGTCAAAACACTCAGATGCTGGACAAAGTCACACTTCTCAATTACACACTTGAAAATGTTCTGAAATAAGTTTTACAGTCCCACACAAGTCCTGGCTTCTGGTATGGGAGTCAAAATCTCCTAATATCTGAGTCAAAGTACAGGCATCAGAATCTCAACAATGGGCAATATCCACGTATAAGAACCCCAATTGAAGATTGGGTTCCAAGAGATGAGTCAAAACACTACAGGTAGGCTGAATTATGGTTGAAACACCACCAAACTACCCATGGATCAGATTCATGTATGAGAACAACAACTTTTAACTTTGACTGCTTATGTATGTGAGATTTAGTACCTCATTGACAGGCTCTGTTTATTTGTGAGAATCACAATTGTGTCATCTGGTGTAGATCCAAGAGTCACAATAGCCCCTGGCTGCTGGTGTCTGTTATCACACTTTTGGTACCACTCAGGCTTCATATAATATGCCTAAGTAGCATATTTTTCTGTGAATACTTGCAGGTGGGAGACCTAGGTCTTTACCCATGGCCACAAGACTAGCTATGATAGTTGAAATATCATCCCTGGCTGGGTCTAGCTATAAGAGTTATTATTATATATATGAGCTGAACCCAGGTATATGTCACAACTTCATGTTCGGACAGAGACAAGATAGAAGAGCCATATCATCTGTGTACTGAGCCAGGCATACATTATAATCTCCTTTGCAGGCAAGACCATGTTAGAAGAGTCATATTACCTGGGTAAAGTCTCAAAATATATGTCATCATCCTCACTAGATACAGGGTTAACAAATAGTGGATATTTACATTTTCTAGTTGCTGGCATCAGCAGTGTTATAATTATCTCTCTTGGCATAGTTCTGGACAAAGAGAAGAGTCACATCACCTAGGACTTGCACTCATGGGTATGTCACAATTTCTTCAGTAGGCAGCATCCAGGGAGGAGAGAAGAGTCACATTACCTAGATGCTATATCAAGCTATATGTCACAGTGTCACCGGTGGGGAGAACACTGGCAGGAGAGACACATTACCTAGATGATAGGCCCAAAGATAGGTTATAATATTCCCTGTTTGCAGGGTCCGAACTGAAAAGTCACATTATTAAAATTCTAAGACAGCGATATTTCCCAATGCACCCATGGGAAAGAATTTAAGCCAAAAAGTCTCCATCCCTTGTTACTAAACATAGCAATATAACATGATCTCCTCATTTTGTTAACTTTCTGTGTAAATTACAGTCACAATATACTGTGTGTTCTGGGGGACTGTATGAAATCCTCTCCAGCATTCAACGGCTTTATGCAACATTTATGAGAGTTGGAAACCGCTTTGAGGCCTACATGCTCATATTGACTCACAATCTTACATATTGCCACAAACCCAGTTATGATAGTTAACATCTATCTTATAGGTTGGTTTCAGATAAAAGAGCTATTATGCCTGTGATCTGGGTCCAGAAATGAATCATCATCTTACCTATAGCAAGATCCATATATGAATGTCACAATTTCACCTTTGTAATTTATTTACTTGTTAGACTAAGGACTTCCACACCGGGCTTTGTAAATATGGAATGGTGACAAATTTGCCCTCATCTGTGTGTGTTATCAAGAGTCACAATCTTAACTTTTTGCTGGACCCTGTTATGAAATTCTGTGTACCACCGAAGTTAATGTTGTCACCTTCTGTGGGCTTTGTAAAAACACACAATTCATAAGCTTACCTATTGTTGCAAGTGTAGCAATGAGATGCAACATATCTCTTATTGGTGGAATCCCAATTTAAGTTTGATCATCTTGCCTGTGAGCTGAAGCAGTGTAAATTTCATAATCCCATTTGTAAGACAAAAAACTTGGCAGGGAGGTAGCACAATTTAGGTGCTGTACCAAGCAATATGTCACAATGCCCTCTCTAGGGAAGGTACAGTAATTAGGGTTACATTAACTGGGTGCTGGGCTCAGCAATGTGACACAATCCCAAGTGGAAAAAAAAAAACAGAAAAGTGATGAGAGCAAAAACACCTGCAGAATAGGTCCACGATGTGTAAAAATACTTTCTGTCACTCTGGCACAGGAAGGAGAGATACATTATCAGGATGGAGGGCCCAGAAATATGCCATAAGTCTCTCTATATGCAGGAACCAGGTAGAAGAGGAACGCCATCTGGTTCCTGAGCCCTGCATTATGTCAAAATTCCTTTTCATGGGCATGGTTTGGAAACAAGAGTAGAGTCATATTGCCTAAGGATTAGGCTTGGCAATATGCCACATCACCCCATTATAAAGGCTCAGGGAGAAGAAAAGAGTCAATTCAATTAACAAACAAGCTCACATCTATAGCCCAATGGTCCAAGTATGCAGAGATCTGGCAGTAGAGAATGGTCATATTACCTAGGTGCTTCATTAGGTATATGATATAATCTAATATGTGAGGTGAAGGGAGGTAGAAAAGCCACATCACCTTGATGCTGGGTTCTTAGATATGTCACAAAACTCCCTTAGGACAGGACCAAGGCAAGAGAGTTACAACAAATAGGTGCAGGTTCCACCCTTACGTCACAATGCTCCACGTGATCAGGGCCCAAGTAGTAAGTCAAACCACCTAGATGATAGGCTCAGGGTTATGTCAAAATGTCCTCCTTGAGGCATGGCCCTGCTGAAAGAGTATCATCACCTGAATACCTAGCCTAGCAATAGGACACAATCCAGGGAAGCAGGACCCAAAGAGAACAACATCACCTAGGTGATAGGCCAAGAGATTTGTCACAATATCCCCTTTGGGACATGGCCCTAGCAAAAGAGTACTGTAACCTGTGTGCCTGGCCCAGCCATATGTTATTTTTCCCCATTGTGTGCAGGGCCCATTCTAATGAGGAGAATTATGTCACCCAAGTGGTTGACAGAGTGAAACATCACAATAAATTCTGTGGGCATGGGTCAGGCAGAAATATAACATGACCTGGGTCCTGGATCTAGAAATATTCCATGAGTCTTACTGACAGCAGGGACCAGGAAGGAGAGAAACATCACCTAAAGTTGGGCCCGGTGAATACCACAGTAACATATGTAGGCAGAAACAGGTATGGAGAGTCAAATCCCACAGAAACTGTACAAATATTTATATTACAATTACACTTGAAGAAAATACCCAAAAGGATATTTACAGTATCACACATGTCCTGTTCTCATGAGTGAGAGTTGGCTTCACATATGTGAGACAGTGACAGTTCTTACTGTCAGCAGGGTGAGAATACGAGACTCACAATTTCACATTTCTGCTGGGTTCTGTTGTGACATTCTCTGTACAAGTCAAAGCCTTTATTAAATATCTGAGGTGTTATAATACTATTTGACTTTTTTTTTATCAGAAAGTGGTTTAATCACTCATGTTTCTAAAGCAAGTTATGAGAGTCAAAATTACTCCTATTTCTGGGGTCCACATATGAGAGTCATTATCATGCCTGTGAGCTGTGCCTAGGTATATATCGGAATTTACTTTGTTGTAATGAAACAGTGAACACAGCCAAGTCACCTAAATGCTGAACCAGAAAATTTCCAATATTCTCTTTGCAGGCAAGTTCCTGGCAGTAAAGTTGCACAATTTGGGGGTTACGCTGAGATGTATGACATAATGTCTCTTTTGAGCACTGTCCAGATGGAAGAGGAGACTCATATCACCTAAATGATAGGCCCAAAGATATGTCAAAACTTACTCTGTTGAAAGGACAGGACAAGAAAATCATATGAATTGGATGCAGAGCTTGGAAATGCTACAATCCCCAGTGGAAGCAGGGTCTAGGCAGGAGAGATAGTCAGATAACTAGATGTTGGGTCCCGAAATATGTAGCAATCCTCCCTGAGGATATTTTTAAGACATGAGAATCAGATCTTCAAGGTGTTCTGCTGAGGTAAATATCCAAATGTGTGGGCTGCATATAGGCAGGATTATTAAATTACTCATGAGCTGGGAAAAGGTATATGTCACAGTAACACTGGCAGAAAATTCCAGGAATGGGAGTCACTATCATGTATATAGCGTGGCTCCAGGTTTAAGAGTAATGATTGGTCCTCTTCTCGGGTCTCAGATATATGGCACATATCACTTGTGGGCAGAGAGCAAGCAGGAAGGTCATGTCACCTGGGTGGGTGCTGGTCCAGTGAGATGTCACAATACTTGTGGGCGGAATCCTGAAAATGGGGTCACATCACATGGATGCTGGTTTTACTGATATATCAAAATTCTACCTGTGGGAAAAGCTTAAGAGTTAGAGTAGACTCAGTTGATCTAGGCAATTGACCTAGATGTATTTCACAATAGTTTCTATGTCCAGGATCAAGGTATTAAAGTGACCTCACCTTGGCACTGGGTTTAGCAATATGTCACAATCTCCGCTGAGTTCAAGGTGAGGAGAGAGAGAAGAAACATTACCCAGGTGCTGAGCCAAGTGATATGTTACAAAGTTCCTGTTGGTGGAACACAAAACACGGAGTCAAACCACCAGGGTGCAGTATCCAGTTTTGTGTCACAATGCACCATAAGTGCAGGGCCAAGGCAGTAGAAAGGAGTCACATCACTTACATAATGGACCTAGATATAAGCTCAAATAATATTTATAGGTAGAGATCAGGCATATATTTCACATCACTGAGTGCTGGTCCCAGTGATATGTAAAACTGCCTTTTGTAGGTAGGTCCAGACACGTTGGCTTAGGTGTATAGTCCAAGTATGTCACAATTTTATCTGTGGTCATAGCCTAAAAAGGACAGTAAAATTTTTCAAGAGCTGGGCTAACTTTTATGTCCTAATCACACACTAAGAAATATTCAGAAATAAGTTTCACAGTCCGACACAAGTCCTGGCTTTGAGTATGTGAGTCCACACCTCCTGTAAATTGGGTTGAAGCTGAGAAGTCACAATCTTAACAATGGGAAAGATTCATATATAAGATGCTTACTCCCACATGAAGATTGTGTTCCACGAGGGGTGTCACAGAACCTCAGTTTTGCTGAATTATACATCACCAAATCAGCCCTGGGTCAGATCTGTGTATGTGATGAAAAAATTCAAATTTCGACTGCTCTTTTTCTTTTTCTTTCTTTCTTTCTTTCTTTTTTTTATTTTTGAGATTTAGAACCTTATTTCTGGGCCCTGTTCTTGTGAGAGAATGATAACCAGCTAAGCTGGGTGTGCATCCAAGTGTCACAATTGCACCTGGTTGCGTTTCTGTGTTATGACACTTTGTACCACTCAGATTTTATATGATATCCCGGAGTGTCATAATCCTCTGTGAACTTTATACAATTAGTAGACCCATTACTTTACTTATGGTCATAAGACTGGCTATGAGAGTCAGAATTTCTTTCCCTTCTGGGTCTAGATATGATAGTTATATTTGTACTTGTGAGCTGAACACAGATATATGTCACAAATTCACCTGTGTACAGAAACAAGGCAGGAGAGTTTCATCACCTGGATTCTGAGCTCAAGATACCTTAAAAAAGTCTTTGCAGGCAGGGCCAAGTCAGAAGAGTCACATCACCTTGGTATGGCCTCAAATAATATAGCACCATGTCCAATGTAGACAGATGTGTAGGAAAAGAAGAGAGTCACACCATGTAGGTGCTGGGCTCAGCAATAGGTAATAATCTCTTCTTTTGGCAGATTCCAGAATAAAGAGGAAAGTTGCATTACCTATGTTTTCCACTCATCGGTATGTCACAATTCCTTTAGTTGGAAAAACCCAGAGAGAAAAGAAGAGTCACATTTCTTAGATGCTACGTCCAACGATGTCACAATGTTCCTTGAGGGTAATGCACATGCAAAACATACAAATCACCTAGCTGATAGGGTCAGAGTTATGTGATAATACCCCTTTTTTGTAGCACCCAGGCAGAAAAGTCACAATATTATGACACTCACCCAATAATATGTCAGAATGCACACATGTGAAACTATTATTATTATTATTATACTTTAAGTTTTAGTGTACATGTGCACAATGTGCAGATTTGTTACATATGTATATATGTGACATATTGGTGTGCTGCACCCATTAACTCGTCATTTAGCATTAGGTATATGTCCTAATGACATCAGTCCCCGCCCCCCACACCACACAACAGTCCCTGGTGAGTGATGTTCCCCTTCCTGTGTCCATGTGTTCTCATTGTTCAATTCCAACCTGTGAGTGAGAACATGCAGTGCTTGTTTTTTTGTCTTTGCAATAGTTTGCTGAGAATGATGGTTTCCAGCTTCATCCATGTACCTAAAAAGGACATGAACTCACCCTTTTTTATGGCTGCATAGTATTCCATGGTGTATATGTACCACATTTTCTTAATCCAGTCTATCATTGTTGGATATTTGGGTTGGTTCCAAGTCTTTGCTATTGTGAATAGTGCTGCAATAAACATACGTGTGCATGTGTCTTTATAGCAGTATGATTTATAGTCATTTGGGTATGTACCCAGTAATGGGATGGCTGGGTCAAATGGTATTTCTAGTTCTAGATCCCTGAGGAATCGCCACACTGACTTCCACAATGGCTGAACTAGTTTACAGTCCCACCAACAGTGTAAAAGTGTTCCTATTTCTCCACATCCTCTCCAGCACCTGTTGTTTCCTGACTTTTTAATGATTGCCATTCTAACTGGTGTGAGATGATATCTCATAGTGGTTTTGATTTGCATTTCTCTGATGGCCAGTGATGATGAGCATTTTTTCATGTGTTTTTTGGCTGCATAAATATCTTCTTTTGAGAAGTGTCTGTTCATGTCCTTCACCCACTTTTTGATGCGGTTGTTTGTTTTTTTCTTGTAAATTTGTTTGAGTTCATTGTAGATTCTGGATATTAGCCCTTTGTCAGATGAGTAGGTTGCGAAAATTTTCTCCCATGTTGTAGGTTGCCTGTTCACTCTGTTGGTAGTTTCTTTTGCTGTGCAGAAGCTCTTTAGTTTAATTAGATCCCATTTGTCAATTTTGGCTTTTGTTGCCATTGCTTTTGGTGTTTTAGACATGAAGTCCTTGCCCACGCCTATGTCCTGAATGGTATTGCCTAGGTTTTCTTCTAGGGTTTTTATGGTTTTAGGTCTAACGTTTAAATCTTTAATCCATCTTGAATTGATTTTTGTATAAGGTGTAAGGAAGGGATCCAGTTTCAGCTTTCCATATATGGCTAGCCAGTTTTCCCAACAGCATTTATTAAATAGGGAATCCTTTCCCCATTGCTTGTTTTTCTCAGGTTTCTCAAAGATCATATAGTTGTAGGTAAGCGTCGTTATTTGTGAGGGCTCTGTTCTGTTCCATTGATCTATATCTCTGTTTTGGTACCAGTACCATGCTGTTTTGGTTACTGTAGCCTTGTAGTATAGTTTGAAGTCAGGTAGTGTGATGCCTCCAGCTCTGTTCTTTTGGCTTAGGATTGACTTGGCGATGCGGGCTCTTTTTTGGTTCCATATGAACTTTAAAGTAGTTTTTTCTAATTCTGTGAAGAAAGTCATTGGTAGCTTGATGGCGATGGCATTGAATCTGTAAATTACCTTGGGCAGTATGGCCATTTTCACAATATTGATTCTTCCTACCCATGAACATGGAATGTTCTTCCATTTGTTTGTATCCTCTTTGATTTCCTTGAGCAGTGGTTTGTAGTTCTCCTTGAAGAGGTCCTTCACATCCCTTGTAAGTTGGATTCCTAGGTATTTTATTCTCTTTGAAGCAATTGTGAATGAGAGTTCACTCATGATTTGGCTTTCTGTTTGTCTGTTGTTGATGTAATGCTTGTGATTTTTGTACATTGATTTTGTATCCTGAGACTTTGCTGAAGTTGCTTATCAGCTTAAGGAGATTTTGGGCTGAGACAATGGGGTTTTCTAGATAAACAATCATGTCGTCTGCAAATAGGGACAATTTGACTTCCCCTTTTCCTAATTGGATACCCTTTATTTCCTTCTCCTGCCTGATTGCCCTGGCCAGAACTTCCAACACTATGTTGAATAGGAGCGGTGAGAGAGGGCATCCCTGTCTTGTGCCAGTTTTCAAAGGGAATGCTTCCAGTTTTTGCCCATTCAGTATGATATTGGCTGTGAGTTTGTCATAGATAGCTCTTATTATTTTGAAATACATCCCATCAATACCTAATTTATTGAGAGTTTTTAGCATGAAGGGTTGTTGAATTTTGTCAAAGGCTTTTTCTGCATCTATTGAGATAATCATGTGGTTTTTGTCTTTGGCTCTGTTTATATGCTGGATTACATTTATTGATTTGCATATATTGAACCAGCCTTGCATCCCAGGGATGAAGCCCACTTGATCATGGTGGATAAGCTTTTTGATGTGCTGCTGGATTCAGTTTGCCAGTATTTTATTGAGGATTTTTGCATCAATGTTCATCAAGGATATTGGTCTAAAATTCTCTTTTTTGGTTGTGTCTCTGCCTGGCTTTGGTATCAGAATGATGCTGGCCTCATAAAATGAGTTAAGGAGGATTCCCTCTTTTTCTATTGATTGGAATAGTTTCAGAAGGAATGGTACCAGTTCCTCCTTGTACCTCTGGTAGAATTTGGCTGTGAATCCATCTTGTCCTGGACTCTTTTTGGTTGGTAAATTATTGATTATTGCCACAATTTCAGCTCCTGTTATTGGTCTATTCAGAGATTCAACTTCTTCCTGGTTTAGTCTTGGGAGAGTGTATGTGTCCAGGAATGCATCCATTTCTTCTAGATTTTCTAGTTTATTTGTGTAGAGGTGTTTGTAGTATTCTCTGATGGTAGTGTGTATTTCTGTGGGGTCAGTGGTGATATCCCCTTCATCATTTTTTATTGTGTCTGTTTGATTCTTCTCTCTTTTTTTCTTTATTAGTCTTGTTAGCGGTCTATCAATTTTGTTGATCCTTTCAAAAAACCTGCTCCTGGATTCATTGATTTTTTGATGGGTTTTTTGTGTCTCTATTTCCTTCAGTTCTGCTCTGATTTTAGTTATTTCCTGCCTTCTGCTAGCTTTTGAATGTGTTTGCTCTTGCTTTTCTAGTTCTTTTAATTGTGATGTTAGGGTGTCAATTTTGGATCTTTCCTGCTTTCTCTTGTGGGCATTTAGTGCTATAGATTTCCCTCTACACAGTGCTTTGAATGTGTCCCAGAGATTCTGGTATGTTGTGTCTTTGTTCTCGTTGGTTTCAAAGAACATCTTTATTTCTGCCTTCATTTCATTATGTACCCAGTAGTCATTCAGGAGCAGGTTGTTCAGTTTCCATGTAGTTGAGCGGCTTTGAGTGAGATTCTTAATCCTGAGTTCTAGTTTGATTGCACTGTGGTCTGAGAGATAGTTTGTTATATTTTCTGTTCTTTTACATTTGCTGAGGAGAGCTTTATTTCCAAGTATGTGGTCAATTTTGGAATAGGTGTGGTGTGGTGCTGAAAAAAATGTATATTCTGTTGATTTGGGGTGGAGAGTTCTGTAGATGTCTATTAGGTCTGCTTGGTGCAGAGCTGAGTTCAATTCCTGGGTATCCTTGTTGACTTTCTGTCTCTTTGATCTGTCTAATATTGACAGTGGGGTGTTAAAGTCTCCCATTAGTAATGTGTGGGAGTCTAAGTCTCTTTGTATGTCACTCAGGACTTGCTTTATGAATCTGGGTGCTCCTGTATTGGGTGCATACATATTTAGGATAGTTAGCTCCTCCTGTTGAATTGATCCCTTTACCATTATGTAATGGCATTCTTTGTCTCTTTTGATCTTTGTTGGTTTAAAGTCTGTTTTATCAGAGACTAGGATTGCAACCCCTGCCTTTTTTTGTTTTCCATTTGCTTGGTAGATCTTCCTCCATCCTTTTATTTTGAACCTATGTGTGTCTCTGCACGTGAGATGGGTTTCCTGAATACAGCACACTGATGGGTCTTGACTCTTTATCCAACTTGCCAGTCTGTGTCTTTTAATTGGTGAATTTAGTCCATTTACATCTAAAGTTAATATTGTTATGTGTGAATTTGATCCTGTCATTATGATGTTAGCTGGTTATTTTGCTCGTTAGTTGATGCAGTTTCTTCCTAGTCTCGATGGTCTTTACATTTTGGCATGATTTTGCAGCGGCTGGTACCGGTTGTTCCTTTCCGTGTTTAGTGCTTCCTTCAGGAGCTCTTTTAGGGCAGGCCTGGTGGTGACAAAATTGGTCAGCATTTGCTTGTCTGTAAAGTATTTTATTTCTCCTTCACTTATGAAGCTTAGTTTGGCTGGATATGAAATTCTACGTTGAAAATTCTTTTCTTTAAGAATGTTGAATATTGCCCCCCACCCTCTTCTGGCTTGTAGGGTTTCTGCCGAGAGATCCGCTCTTAGTCTGATGGGCTTCCCTTTGAGGGTAACCCGACCTTTCTCTCTGGCTGCCCTTAACATTTTTTCCTTCATTTCAACTTTGGTGAATCTGACAATTATGTGTCTTGGATTTGCTCTTCTCGAGGAGTATCTTTGTGGCGTTCTCTGTATTTCCTGAATGTGAACGTTGGCCTGCCTTGCTAGATTGGGGAAGTTCTCCTGGATAATATCCTGCAGAGTGTTTCCAACTTGGTTCCATTCTCTGCATCACTTTCAGGTACACCAATCAGACGTAGATTTGGTCTTTTCACATAGTCCCATATTTCTTGGAGGCTTTGCTCATTTCTTTTTATTCCTTTTTCTCTAAACTTCCCTTCTCGTTTCATTTCATTCATTTCATCTTCCATCGCTGATACCCTTTCTTCCAGTTGATCGCATCGGCTCCTGAGGCTTCTGCAATCTTCACGTAGTTCTCGAGCCTTGGTTTTCAGCTCCATCAGCTCCTTTAAGCACTTCTCTGTATTCGTTATTCTAGTTATACATTCTTCTAAATTTTTTTCAAAGTTTTCAACTTCTTTGCCTTTGGTTTGAATGTCCTCCCGTAGCTCAGAATAATTTGATCGTCTGAAGCCTTCTTCTCTCAGCTTGTCAAAATCATTCTCCATCCAGCTTTGTTCCATTGCTGGTGAGGAACTGCATTCCTTTGGAGGAGGAGAGGCGCTCTGCATTTTAGAGTTTCCAGTTTTTCTGTTCTGTTTTTTCCCCATCTTTGTGGTTTTATCTACTTTTGGTCTTTGATGATGGTGATGTACAGATGGGTTTTCGGTGTGGATGTCCTTTCTGCTTGTTAGTTTTCCTTCTAACAGACAGGACCCTCAGCTGCAGGTCTGTTGGAATACCCTGCCTTGTGAGGTGTCAGTGTGCCCCTGCTGGGGGGTGCCTCCAAGTTAGGCTGCTCGGGGGTCAGGTGTCAGGGACCCACTTGAGGAGGCAGTCTGCTGGTTCTCAGATCTCCAGCTGCGTGCTGGGAGAACCACTGCTCTCTTCGAAGCTGTCAGACAGTGACATTTAAGTCTGCAGAGGTTATTGCTCTTTTTGTTTTTCTGTGCCCTGCCCCCAGAGGTGGAGCCTGCAGAGGCAGGCAGGCCTCCTTGAGTTGTGGTGGGCTCCACCCAGTTCCAGCTTCCTGGCTGCTTTGTTTACCTAAGCAAGCCTGGGCAATGGCGGGCGCCTCTCCCCCAGCCTCGCTGCCGCCTTGCAGTTTGATCTCAGACTGCTGTGCTAGCAATCAGTGAGATTCCGTGGGCGTAGCAACCTCCGAGCCAGGTGTGGGATATAGTCTCGTGGTGCGCCGTTTTTTAAGCCGGTCTGAAAAGCGCAATATTCGGGTGGGAGTGACCCGATTTTCCAGGTGCGTCCATCACCCCTTTCTTTGACTTGGAAAGGGAACTCCCTGACCCCTTGCGCTTCCCAGGTGAGGCAATGCCTTGCCCTGCTTCGGCTCGCGCACGGTGCGTGCACCCACTGGCCTGCGCCCACTGTCTGGCACTCCCTAGTGAGATGAACCCGGTACCTCAGATGGAAATGCAGAAATCACCCGTTTTCTGTGTCGCTCACGCTGGGAGCTGTAGACCGGAGCTGTTCCTATTCGGCCATCTTGGCTCCTCCCCCCTGCCCACATTTTCTTCATACAGTCTATCAATGAACATTTAGGTTTGTTCCAAGCCTTTGCTATTGTGAATAGTGCCACAACAAACAAACATGTGCATGTGTCTTTCTAGTAGCATGATTTATAATCTTTTGAGTATATAGTAATAGGTATATAGTAATAGGATTGCTTGGTCAAATGGTATTTCTAGTTCTAGATCCTTGAGGAATCACCACACAGTCTTCCACAATGGTTGAACTAATTTACACTCCCACCAACAGTGTAAAAGCCTTCCTATTTCTTTACATGCTCTCCAGCATCTGTTTCCTGACTTTTTAATGATTGCCTTACCTGGCATGAGATGATATCTCGTTGTGACTTTGATTTGCATTTCTCTAGTTAACAGTGATAATGAGCGCTTTTTATATGTTTGTTGGCTTCATAAATGTCTTCTTTGGCGAAGTGTCTGTTCACATCCTTTGCCCACTTTTTGATGAGTTTTCTTTTCTTTTTTCTTGTTAATGTGTTTAAGTTCTTTGTATATTCTGCATATAAGCCCTTTGTCAGAAGGATAGATTGCAAAAAGAAAAATTCTTCTATTTTGGAGGTTGCCTGTTCATTCTGATGGTAGTTTATTTTGCTGCACAAAAACTCATTAGTCTAATTAGATCCCATTTTTCTGTTTGGCATTTGATGCCATTACTTTGGTGTTAAAACATGAAGTCTTTGCCCATGCCTATGTCCTTAATGGTATTGCCTAGGTTTTCTTCTATGATTTTTATGATTTTAGGTCTTATGTTTAAGTCTTTAATCCATCCTGAGTTTTTTATTGTACAAGTTGTAAGCAAGGGGTCCAGTTTCATTTTTCTGCATATGACTTGATAGTTTTCCCAATACAATTTATTAAACAGGAATTCTTTTCCCCATTGCTTGTTTGTGTCAGGTTTGTCAAAGATCAGATGGTTGTAGATGTATGGTGTTATTTCTGAGGCTTCTATTCTGTTCCATTTTTCTATGTAACTGTTTTGGTACCAGTACCATGCAATTTTAGTTACCATAGCCTTGTGGTATAGTTTGAAGTCAGGTAGTGTGATGCCTCCTTCTTTGTTCTTTTTGCTTAAGATCGTATTGGCTATGTGGGCTCTTTTTTGTTCCATGTAAAGTTTAAAGTAGTTTTTTTTTTTTTTTTTCCAGTTGCATGAAGAAAGTCATTGGTAGCTTATGGGGATAGCACTTGTTGTGTGAATTACTTTCGGCAGTATGGTCATTTTCACGATATTCAATATTCCTATCAATGAGCATGGAATGTTTTTTTCATTTGTTTGTGTCCTCTCTTATTTCCTTGAGCAGTGGTTTCCAGTTCTCCTTAAAGAGGTTTTTCACACCCCTTGTACATTGTATTCCTAGGTATTTTGTTCTCTTTGTAGCAATTGTGAATGGGAATCCATTTATGATTTGACTCTCTCTTTCTCCATTTTTGGTATGCAGGAATGCCTGTAATTTTTACACATTTATTTATTATCCTGAGACTTTGCTAAATTTGCTTATCAGCATAAGGACATGTTGGGCTCAGATGATGAGGTTTTCTAGATATACGAGTGTGCCAATTGTAAATAGAAACAATTTAACTTCCTCTTTTCCTACTTGAATAACTAAGTTTAGGGATGGCAAATGTCTTGGATTTCCTTCTTCTACAAAGGTTACAAACAATTACAAAAAGTACACATATTTTACAAAGTCTTTAGTTATACAGACAGAGTCAAACAGGGCTTGGGACATAGTAGAAATTGTGAATCTCATATGCACAACCAGCTGACAGTAAGAATTGTCAACATCTCATGTGGATAAAACCAAAACCAACTGTCATACATTAAATCAGGACATGTGGCATTGCAAATCTCACCCTTGGAATTTTCTAACAATGTGATTGTGATACAAATATTTGCCAAACACCTGTTTAATTTGACTCTCCAGGTTTGTTCCAGTGTATATATGGGATTATCATATATACATAGGCCAACCTAGAGGTGATGTGACTCTCCTGTCTGGGCACTTATTTCAGAAAGGATGTGATATATCACTGGATCTAGAACCCAGGTGATGTTACATTCTTGCCTGTGCCAGCCACATCAAAATTATTGTAACATATTTCTGTGTCAACCTCATAAGCTACGTAACTCTCTTCTCTGGAATGAGCCCTATGCAAAGGAATGATAGCGACACATTGCAATACCAGGTGCACAGGGGAGGGTATTCTTTTGCCAGAGCCATGCCCACAAAAGGGCATTGTGACATATCTCTGGGTGTATTAGGTAGGTGATGTGGCTTTCCTGTTTGGGTCCTGCTAACCCTGACTATGATATCTTTTTGGCCAGGCACACAGGTTGTGGTACTCTTTTATCAGGGCTATGCTTCATAGAGGTCATTGCGACATATCTCTGGGCCTATCTCCTAGGTGAAGTGACTCCCTCCTTGGGTGCTACACACATGGAGGCCACGTGGAGCACTGTGGCATAAACAGAGAACCTGCACCTAGGTGATGTAACTATCTTTGCTGGGTGCCATCCTAAGAGAGCCTTGTGAAATATCTCCAAACCCAGCACTCTGGAGATGTGGCTCTTCTGTCTAATTTCTTCACACATTTTACATTGCAACATATTTCTAAGGAAGCACATAGGTGATGTGACTCCCCTTGTCTGCTTGAGCCCTGCCTACTGAGGACTTTGGGACATATCTCCGAGCCCATGACCTAAGTGATGTGACCCTCTTTTTCTGCCTGTGCCTTCACAGTAGGAGGATTTTGGCACATTACTGATCCCAGCACCCAGAATATGTGACTCTCCTCCTTTTCCCAAGCCATTCCCACAAAACAGGAATTTTGACCTACAGCAGGGCCCAGCAGTCAGATGATGTTACTCTCCTGCCTTGCTTCTGCATATAGAAGAACTTGTGGTGTATGGCATATTGCTTAGCCCAGGACCATTATTATGTGACTCTCGTCCTGTGCTGTAGCCACTAAAGGTATTTTGACATATGTTGTGCTCTTTATGTAGGTATTTTGGCGCTCATAACTTGGCTGGGCTTTTTCCACATGTGAGATGGTGTCATATTGCTGGGTCCAGCACCCAGCTAATATGACCAAATTTCCTACACCCTGCCTAGAGAAGGCATTGTGACGTATTGCCTGGCACAGCATCTAAGTGATGTTACCCTCCTGCCTAGTTTTTGCCCACATATGGGATTATGACATATACCTTGTTTCAGTTCACAGATATGATGTTCAAACTTATATTGGGATTCAGCCAGTAGAAGACATTTTGCCTTTCGTTTTTAGTCTTGGGACAATAGATAATATCCTGGGTTTCATATATGCAACAACTTCACAGAAGCTTACAACACTAACTTACATCATATACCCTTTGGTGGTATAAAATTTCATAACAGGACCCAGCCAAAAGTTCAGATTAGGACTCTAGGTTATAAACCCAGGTGAAATTAAAAGTTGTCACCATCCCACATTCACAATGCCCACTCTTGAGAACAGGATTCTAATAACAGAATACAGCACAAATTTGGAATTTGACATTTATATGTGGCTCTGGCCACAAGTAGGATGGTCACTGATTTTTAGACCCAATCCACAGAAATAATAATGGGTCTTCTTCCTTAACCCTGCCTATAGGAGAGATGTTGACTATCAAACCTGGTTTAGGTTAATATGTAAGATTTTGAGTTCATACCAGCACGTAGGCCTCAGAGAGCTTTGTAACCCTTATGCAGGTTTTTTAAATCCCTTGCATGTTGCAGAGGGTCATATATTGTCCCACAAAGCATGAGAGATTGTCATTCTAGCATACACACTCAGCTAAAAGTTAAAGTTGTTACCCTCAAAGATGATGACATTGTGTCATATCACTGGGCCTAGAACCCAGGTGTTGAGACTTTTTAGCACAAATCCCTTTTCATGGGTGCATTGTTATGTATTTCTGGGTCAGAATTACAATAATATGATTCTTCTACCTGAGCCCTGTCAACAGGGTATATTATCACATATCTCTTGTCCTATCTGCCTCCAGAAAAAAAAATTGAAATATCACAGAAATTAGTGTCTAAATGGTGCAATTCTACTCTCCTGCCTGGGTCCTGCTTACCAAAGGAATTGTGACAAACAGTTGAATGAAAAACCTACATAGTATGTCTCTCCTCTTTATTCAAAAGTTTATTTCTGTGCTGCATTCTGCTTCATTACTTTCATATTTTACCTTTATACTGGTACCAAAATGCTTTGATTACTTTAGGTTTGTTTTGTGTTTGGAAATGCTTAAGTGTAATGCTTCCACTATTTTTCTTCTTTTAAAAGATTGCCAGGATTTTCATGTAATTTTGTGGGGTTTTTTTTAATTTCTATTCTTGGGAAAATTTAATTAAAAATTAAAAATTAGCCTGTTGAATGTGTGGATCACTTTAAGTCACATGGACATATTTACAATACTACGTCTTCCAACCACAGAGCATACTCAAAAGTGTGTTATTGGCCAGGCATGGTGTCTCATAATTGTGATCCCAGCACTTTGGAAGGCTGAAGAGGGTGCATGGCCAGATCAGGAGATGAAGACCATTGTGACCAACATGATGCAATCCCTCATCTACTGAAATTCACAAAATTAGCTGGGCATGGAGGTGTGCACCTGTAGTTCCAGTTACTGGAGAGACTGAGGCAAGGGAATTGCTTGAACCTGGAAGTGGAGGTTGCAGTTAGCCAAGATCATGCCACTGCACTTCATCCTAATGACAGAGTGATACTGTATCTAAAAAGAAAAAAAAACTGGGTTGCTATTTTTTATAATTTTTTTGAATTTTTCAGCTTTTCTTCCATTACTGATTTCTAGTTTCATTCCATTTGGGCTATAAAAAATTTTCAGTAAAATTTAAATTAAAAAAATTGTTAAGATTTCTTTTGTCAGTCACATGTAATCCACCTAGAACAATATTTTATAAGCTATTTAAAAATGTGTATTCTGTTGCATATATACATTTGTTAGGTATAAATATTGTATAGTGCATTCAAACTTTTTGTTCCCTTATTGATAGACTGTCTTACTTTATTACTGTAAATGGCATATAAATGTATTCTTCCATTATTATATTGCTCTCTATTTTTGCTTCAGTTCTGTCAATGTTTGAATTATGTGTTTGGGAATATTCTCATATATTTATAGAATCTCAGTGAATGAACCCTCTTAATATAATTGAATGTCCTACTGTGTCTCTTGTGAATTTTGACTTGAAGCAAATTTTGTAAAATATGTCAGTTTTCAACTTAATAAATTGTTGCCTTTTCTCCTCTTATTTGGTTAACACTTGCATGACATGTATTTTTTATCCTGCCATTTTTAGTCTTTTTTTATTAGGTCTGCAGTAAGTCTCTTGAAGACATGACATGGTTAGATCTTGATATAGATCATGATATAGCTCGTTTTTTTCTTTTTCATTTTAAAGGATACTTTTGCTGGATATAGTATTCTCATTTAGACTTTCTAAAAAGTAAAAATTTCTCATCAAAGTTTTCCTTCTTTTAAATAATAAATAATAACTCTTAGAAATAATATTTACTTTTGAAGATTAACTTTCTTCAAAGCCTTCTTGTTTTCTGCTAATAACTCTTTATTAAGTTCTATTCTATGTAGCTGTTACATATAAGGGAATGAGTACATTCTATGTCCTTGAACTTTGACCAAGATGTTTGTTCTGTACATGTTGAAGTATGTCCCAGCTTGCAGATTATGCCCATTTCTCACTTGGGAATGTTATTACTTCTCTAAATCTTTTTGCAAGCAACTTTCTCTTTTTCTTTGTTCTCCGTTGTCTTTACCTATTTAGGGAACTTTTAGGTTGTTACCCAATCAGGTTTAGCTTAGACTGTGATGTCCAGCTCCAACTAGTGGAGATAGGACACAGAAGTAAGGACCCAAGGCATACAAGATAAATATTTCTGCCTTTCTTTTTCATTGTGCTCTCATGACAGGATTGCTGATGAGCAGAACCCTGTCTGCAGAAAGTAAAACTGGCTTGCTGAGAAAATTATTTGTCTGAGCACTAGTTCTACTTTTTGGTACCAAGGAAGAGGGATTTCTAAAGCATTTTTTTTCAATGTTTTAAGTGTGTTATCCTGCTTCTTTCTTCCTGAAAGATTTATGTTCATAAACTTACTGGTAATCTTATAGAAGCACGTGTACAAATAACATATCTTTTTTTCTTCCTGCATTCCAGATTCTCTTTTTCTGTGTGACTTTCGAAACATTGCTTATTTGGGGCCTTGTTAGTAATTTTTTTGTGTTAATGTTAATTGAAACCTAAGCTGCTTCATTTTCTTTTTTAAAAATTTTTATTATTATTATACTTTAAGTGGTAGGTACATATGTACAACGTGCAGGTTTGTTACATATGTATACTTGTGCCATGTTGGTGTGCTGCACCCATTAACTTGTCACTTAGTATTAGATATATCTCCTAATGCTATCCCTACCCCCTCCCCCGACCCCACAACAGTCCCCGGTGTGTGATGTTCCCCTCCCTGTGTCCATGTGTTCTCATTGTTTAATTCCCACCTATGAGTGAGAACATGCGGAGTTTGGTTTTTTATCCTTGTGATAGTTTGCTGAGAATGATGGCTTCCAGTTTCACCCATGTCCCTATAAAGGACACGAACTCATCATTTTTATGGCTGCATAGTATTCCATGGTGTATATGTGCCACATTTTCTTAATCCAGTCTATCATTGTTGGACATTTGGCTTGGTTCCAAGTCTTTGCTATTGGAATAGTGCCACAATAAACATACGTGTGCATGTGTCTTTATAGCAGCATGATTTATAATCCTTTGGGTATATACCCAGTAATGAGACGGCTGGGTCAAATGGTATTTCTAGTTCTAGATCCCTGAGGAATCGCCACATTGACTTCCACAATGGTTGAACTAGTTTACAGTCCCACCAACAGTGTAAAAGTATTCCTATTTCTCCACATCTTCTCCAGCATCTGCTGTTTCCTGACATTTTAATGAGCGCCATTCTAACTGGTGTGAGATGGTATCTCACGGTGGATTTGATTTGCATTTCTCTGATGGCCAGTAATGGTGAGCATTTTTTCATGTGGTTTTTTGGCTGCATAAATGTCTTCTTTTAAGAAGTGTCTGTTCATATCGTTCACCCACTTTTTGATGGTGTTGTTTGTTTTTTTCTTGTAAATTTGTTTGTGTTCATTGTAAATTCTGGATGTTAGCCCTTTGTCAGATGACTAGGTTGCAAAAATTTTCTCCCATGTTGTAGGTTGCCTGTTCACTCTGATGGTAGTTTCTTTTGCTGTGCAGAAGCTCTTTAGTTTAATTAGATCCTATTTGTCAATTTTGGCTTTTGTTGCCATTGCTTTTGGTGTTTTAGACATGAAGTCCTTGCCCACGCCTATGTCCTGAATGGTATTGCCTAGGTTTTCTTCTAGGGTTTTTATGGTTTTAGATCTAACATATAAGTCTTTAATCCAACTTGAATTAATTTTTGTATAAGGTGTAAGGAAGGGATCCAGTTTCAACTTTCTACATATGGCTAGCCATTTTTCCCAGCACCATTTGCTAAATAGGGAATCCTTTCTCCATTTCTTGTTTTTGTCAGGTTTGTCAAAGATCAGATAGTTGTAGATATGTGGCATTATTTCTGAGGGCTCTGTTCTGTTCCATCAGTCTATATCTCTGTTTTGGTTCCAGTACCATGCTGTTTTTTTTTTTTTTACTGTAGCCTTGTAGTATAGTTTGAAGTCAGGTAGCATGATGCCTCTAGCTTTGTTCTTTTGGCTTAGAATTCACTTGGTAATGCAGGCTCATTTTTGGTTCAATATGAGCTTTAAAGTAGTTTTTTCCAATTCTGTGAAGAAAGTCATTGGTAGCTTGATGGGTATGGCATTGAATCTATAAATTACCTTGGGCAGTACGGCCATTTTCACGATATTGATTCTTCCTACCCACGAGCATGGAATGTTCTTCCATTTGTTTGTATACTCTTTTATTTCATTGAGCAGTGGTTTGTAGTTCTCCTTGAAAAGGTCCTTCACATCACTTGTAAGTTGGATTCCTAGGTATTGTATTCTCTTTGAAGCAATTGTGAATGGGAGTTCACTCATGATTTGGCTCTCTGTTTGTCGGTTATTGTTGTATAAGAATGCTTGTGATTTTTGTACATTGATTTTCTTATATTTTTTAATAATGTTGAAGTGCATATTTGTCCTTTTTGTACTTCTACTACACAATTTTTATTTTTTGTGCTTTTATCCTTTTGTTAATTTCATTTTGTTTTCTTTATTTCCATTTTTCTCATCATTCAGATGGTAATTTTAATTTCTTAGGGCAATTTATGTTTACCTGAAATGTGCTCAGGTAATTTTTACCTCTCAATTTGTTATTGCTGATTTCTAAATATTTATTTCTATCTTTCAATGAACCATATTATCTTAACATAATGTATATGTTGTAATCTGAGGTTGCAATTTGTATAATAAAATACCACATGTGAAAATGCTTATTAGGTGACATTTTTTCTGGGGGAATATGATACCAAATTTTAGGTTAGAGATTCTTGAAGTCTCCACACCTGTTACATTGATGTTTTCTCTAGGCTTGTGTGTTTTTTTTTTTTTTTGTTAAAAAATATTCCCAATTTTTAAATTTTCTGTCTTTTTTTTTTTTGAGTTAAAATTTTACTCTTGTTACCCAGCCTGTGGTGCAATGGCATGATCTTGGTTCACTGCAACCTCCACCTCCTGGGTTCAAATGATTATCCTGCCTCAGCCACCCATGTAGGTGGGATTACAGGCACTTGTTACCACAACAAGGTAATTTTTGTATTTTTAGTAGACAAGGGCTTTCACCATGTTGACCTGGCTGGTTTTGAACTTTTGACCTCAGGTGATATGCCCACCTCAAACTCCCAATGGGCTGGGATTATGGGTGTGAGCCACCACTCCTGGCCTTTCTCTGTTTCATATTGAGATCCTGTAGTCAATTACTATATCCATTGTCTGTCTATGATACTGAAGTCTTTCTTGTAACAGTCATTTACCTTTGATCTCACTTGCCCCAAACTGTCAAAGAATACCATCTTTCCCTTAACACTGTCATAGAATATAGAAATTAATCTTTAGTAAGGTCTCCCAAAGCCAGAAGCCGGAACACAGGTGCCACTGTTTTATTTACTTTTGAAGGGGAAGATAGGAGTTGGGAGTCCATATTTAAAGTCATCATAGGATGAAGAATGGCTGGGGTGGGTAAATATAAAACACTTTTATTACACTTCTACATGGTTCTTGGTATTTTGCTCTGTTGAGGTGCTACAAATGCTTAACTGATTCTTAGACTCCTCACAGAGGAACTTTATTCCGCACATTTCTGTTAAGTTTGTATGTCTATAAAGGAATTAGAGCCTGTGGTATTTTATTGTCACCTTGTTACTGTGCTTTGTATAATTATATATTTGTAAATTGTATTCACTTGAGACCGATGTGGGAGAATTTTTTTTTTTTTTTAGCTGGCTCTTTTCATATGACTGCAGATACATGGCTGGAGCATGAAATAAGAGATTCATTTCAAAAGTAATTCCGATAAAATATGGGTGTTTTGACCTTAATAGTTTACATTTAAAGGACTAATACCAAAGCATGAATAATTACAAGGAACAGAAAGGCAGTTATAATTTTTTTCATCAATATTTGTCAGCTACCCAGAGCACAATCCATCAATGTAATAAATTTGGAAAGTTTTCCAGGTGTGCTCAAGCTTCAGTGAACATAGGAAAACTTTTAGCAGAGAGAAATGCTACAAATGTAAAGAAAGTGGCAGAAACTGCAGACAGTTCTCAGATTTTACTATTAAAAAAATACATATTTCAGAGAGATGCTACAGATGTGAATATGTGGCAAAGCCTTTAAAAAGTTCTCAAACCTTACTGAACATAAGACAGTTCATACTGGAGCAAAAACCTACAAATATGAAGAATGTGGCAAAACCTTAACCTGCTGCTCAACCCTTACTAAACAAGAGAAATCATTCTGGAAATAGATCCTACAAATGTGAATAACATGGAAAAGCCTTTACATGCTTCTCAGACCTTACTAACCCTAAGATAATGCTCAGACCTTGCTAAACATAAGATAATTTATACTGGAGAGAAACCCTACAAACGTGAAGAATATAACAAAGCCTATAGGTGGTTCTTAGACCTTACTAAACATAACTTAATTCATACTGAAGAGAAACCATTACATATGTAACTAATGTGGAAAAGCTTTTATGTGGTTCTCAGCCCTTAATCAACATAAGAGAATTTTTACTGGAGATAAACCTACATCTGAAAAAAGGCAAAGACTTTACCTGCTCCTCAACCCTTATTAACCACAAGATAATTCACATAGAAGAGAGACCTTACAAATGTGAAGAATGTGTCAAAACCTTTAAGTGCTTTTTCTGACCTTACTAATCATAGGAGAATTCACACTGGATGGAAACCCTGCTAATGTGAAGAATGTGGCAAAACACTGAGTTTGTTCTCACACCTCATTAGACATAATTCATAGTAGAGAGAAACTCCACAAGTGTTAAAAATGTGGAAAAGCTTTTCAACAAGTCCTCATATTTCATTCAACATCAAAGACTTAACACTGAAAAAATGTCATATAAATGTAATGACTGTTGAAGATTTAACTTAACATCTTGGAGGGTCTCTAAGAACTTGCTTTATAATCTGGGCGCTTTTGTGTTGGGTGTGTATATTGCATTTTACTATTATAGAATGACTTCTTTCTCTTTTAAAAAAAATCTATGTGGATTTTAAGTCTGTTTTGCCAGAAATTACAATTGTATCCCCTCCGGTTTTCCATTTGCTTGGTAGATTTTTTCTTTTTTCTTTATTTTGGGCTTAATTGAGATGAGTGTCTAGATTACAGCATACCATTAGATCTTCATTCTTTACTCCGCTTGCCACACTGTTTTTTAATTGAGGCATTTAGCCCATTTACATTTATGCTTAGCATTTATATGTGTCAATTTGATTCTGTCACTATGATCTTAGCTGACTATTTTGCACATTTGTTTATGTGGTTGCTTTATAGTGTCAGCAGTTTATATACTTCAGTGTGTTTTGTAGTGACTAATTATAGCCTTTTTAATTTAATGTTTCCTTCAGAAACTCTTGTAAGGCACGTCTTGGGTAACATAATTCTTCACCATTTACTTATGTGAATAGGATTTTTTTTTTTTTTTTTTTTTTACACTTCTGAAGCTTACTTTGGTTGGATATAAGCTTACTTTTTTCTCATGGGAAGTTTCAGTATGGGAAAGAAACTTGTGGGCTAGTGGAATCATAGGAGCTGACTTGCTGGAGCTCTTCAGGAGTCAGGCATGACCCACCAGTGCAGATGCTATGGTATGGGCTCCCAGGGTACCTGAGACTTCCCTGTAAGAATCTGTAGCCAGACTGGGTCCCTGGAAGAGGCCAGCTGACTAAGGGGTATACAGTTGGAACAGCCTTTTCTGATTTGTAAGACCATCCTGCAAAAATTAGGTCCAAAAGTTTCTCTAGGGCTAAAGTCTCTTATGGGAGAAAGTTGAACTTAGAGAAGTGGACATCACTGGCAGCATATTACTACAGATGCTCTTGTTCCAACACTCTTGGAACCATATGAGCTGGCTTGCTGCCTCATTTCTTCGTCTTCTGGGGGCTGGAACTCAGAGAGATGTAGGTCAGCAACCCCTCACTACAGTCAGCCCAGGATGGAGGATCTGTGCTTTTGACCAAGTTAGGAGTTTATTGTCTGGTGAGGAGCAGTGGGTATTATGTGGAACCCATGGAAGATGGACTGGCATCCTCTCCTTGGGTAAAAGGCAGCTTATTTGAGGTATAAATAAGGCACTTGGGTTTTGAATTTTTCATTAGTCTGTGAAATGTAGCAAGGACAGTTCTAATTCAGAGGTAGAAATATTTTCAGTTGCCCCTATGAGCTCTGTCCAGGAAGTTGCATTGCTACTAGCTCAATATCCTTGCCAGTGATTGGCTAGTGGCCCAGACCTGGAGAAGCTGCCCAGTGAGAATATGTGAGAACAGGCACTCATGTAACAGTCTGGCCACTATTCTGAAGGACTGATGCAGCATGCTGTGTGTCCATTGCATATCTAGTCACCTCAGGTTTTCCAGTACCTGGAGTTATCCCATTGAATGCTGCAAAACAGCAATGAAGGCAGTATGCCCTTTTCTCTGGAAGCTCCATCCCAGGCAGGTATGGACCTGTTTCCAGCCCAAAAGCACCTAAAGAAGGTAGTTGGAATCCCCTCTTAAAAGGTCTTACCCAGTGAGGAGAAAATAATTCAGGACCCACTTAAGATAACCATCTATCCACATTTTTGTAGGAGAGCTCTGCTGTGCAGAGGTTTCATCGCCAGTTTATTTGGATTATCCAAAGGCAGAACCCTGGAACAGCTAAGTCACAGAAACAGCAAAAATGGCAGCTCACTCATCACTTTAGGAACTATATCCCAAGGAGTTTTCAAAATTCCATCAATCAAATAGTATTCGTGTTGGTAGCTAGACACCCTGTTTGGGAAGTTCCTTTCAGTGAGGAGGAAGAGATTGGGGACCTGGTTTAACAGGCGTCTGGCCATGTCTTTTTAGAGCACCTGTACTATTCTAGGAGATCTTTTCTGCCACAGTCAGCTTTGGCTCTTCAAAGCTTCAAGGCTGGGATGGCTATGTTGTTGGAACAACAAAGATGTTGGTCCACTCCTCCTTCTGGTAGCTCCAGTTCAGAGAGGTGCAGCGTTGCTACCAATGGTTGGCTGGAATTCTAAGCCAGTAGGTTTTACTTTGTGATGCATTGTGGAAGTGGTCCATGGACCACTGCTCGTGTCCCTGGATGCTACCTATTTCCTATAGGTATGTACAGGGGTGTAACCTCCTGCTTTGCTGGAGTTGCAGCTACTTTTTCTGGGAATCCTGGAAATCCAGTGTATCTAAGGCTCTTGAATCTCTGCACAGGCCTGTGAGGCTGCTCTTCTGAGACTCCATGTAGCTCTATGTGTTAAACTGAAGGCCTGGGTAAAATAGGTTCTTTAGGAAATCTCACCTGAGGATTGGAAAGACCTGTAGGAGAATCTTGGGTTCCCAGGGTCACACATGCACTCACTGCTTTACTGGTTGGGGAGGTTCCCTTGACTCCATGTTTTTTCCAGGTGGCCCATTGTTCAGCCTTGCTTTACTCTATTCTCCATAAGTTATGTTGTTTCTTTGATTTTCCCAATGCAAGTACCTGGATATTTCATTTGAAGGCTCTGTATTCATGCACATTTTGCCTTTTTCTCTGTGAGAACTACATGGTCTGGCTGCTTCTAGCCTGAAATCTTGATCGCTTTCCTCTAAAAGAAACCTACTTTTTATATTAAAATAATTTAGGCCCGGCACAGAGGCTCATGTGTGTAATTCCAGGAGTTTGGGAGGTCAATGCAGGCAGATGACAAGGCCAGAAATCGAGAACATTCTGGCCAACATGATGAAACCCCATCTCTACAAAAAATACAAAAAATTCTCTGAGCATGGTGGCATTCACCTGTAGTCCCAGGAACTCAGCAGTCTTAGGCAGGAGGATCGGTTGAACCCAGGATGTGGAGGTTGCAGAGAGCCAAGATCATGCACTGCACTCCAGCATGGAAACAGGGTGAAACTGTCTCTCAAAACAAACAAACAAAAATTTAATATTTTTTCCAAAGCAAATATTGATGTAATTTAACTCTTACATTTGAAGCTATTGTCTTCATTTCTAGAATTTATGTGAAAGAACATGGTCAATGATTGCTGCACTAGATTTAAGAGAGGTTATTCTATATTGGATGGACAGATTTATATACCTTCATATGGAATTCTAAGAAAACTGAAATCTAAGATACATGAAGAAATTCTAAGTGGAAAGACTACTTAGTAGTTGGTTTAGAGCAGTATCATAAGTGACAGGATAATAGGAGTGTGAAAAGCAATCAGAATAATATTCTGCAAAGTAAGAGAAACAACTTCAATTTTAGAAGAAAATTGCTTTACCATTTGAAAATTAAGATAATTAAAATACAGCAAATTTCAAAATACCTTTTTAATGCCAATGTGCAAACTTAATTTGTTTTAATTGATGAAAATATTTGTTACTGTGTTAATGTTATTTTGCATTGAATTTTATCTTGCCACTGATGTTAAGTTATCCCAACTTACCCATGGTTGTAGGTAACAGATGTCAACTATATACTATTGAATGACAGTGAAATAACACCTCTCATGATTCCATGGTTAGTGATCTTTAACTTAAAATCATTGGGAGCATATGGTTCTGACAATTTACTTTTTTGTTTTTCTTATAACTACTGACAATTATGGTTGCTATGAAGATTTTGAGTATAATCGAGCTATGTTTTATTTCTGAATTCTGAACAACTGTTTACAAAATTTCATCCTACTTTTTTTTAACAGATAACTTCTCTGGTCTGCTAGACATATGCAGACCTTCAGTTTTTATTTAAATGGATGTAAATATGCAGAGAAATCACTGTAAAATTAACTTTATGTGTAACTGCTTTATAGAGAATAATTATATTTGTTTATGATTGTGTACATACTTTGAGAAGAAAACTATTAGAATAAAACAGATAATTTTACATGTCTTGATAACTTACCAGCCAACCAGAAACTTCAAAAATTTTGAAAGCATATCTATTTCCTCTGCTTTGTATTAAACTTTATGTAAAATGTTATTGCTCCTGTCTTAGAAATATCTTATTCAAATTCTCCTTTTTTTGGTCTGTTGCCTGTTGCTCACTACAGACATAATATATAAATTTCATTTAGCCTAATTTCGTAAATCATTCATTGTATAATTTTCTCAGAGTTGATGAATGTATCTTTGATAAAATTTAATAATGTTCACAAAATATTTTCACGTCAGTAATTTCACAGTGCATGTATTATTTTATGCTATTTGTTTAGTAAATTTTATATTCTGTTTCAATTAGAGAGTGTTATTAATTCAATTTTCATTTAGATATTGTTCATTTTACATTTTGGAATAGATATAATTGAGTTTATTAAATTTATTGGGCCAATTTATTCAAGTTAATAATTGAACATTTAATAAGTCATGAGGTATTTTTGGCATATACATGAAGGAAACAAAATAATACTAGCTATGTAATATAAGCTACATAATGAAAATAAATAGTCTTTTTGAAATTAGCCTGTGGTCTCAGGTGAAAAATGAAAATATCTATAGTATAGAAATAACATTAATTATGCATATGAAGAGAGCATAATTGTACCTATGCTACACAGTTGACTCTCACAATTGAAACAAATTGTAGAGTTGGACATTTTAGGAAAACTAAGTGAAAACCTTGTATAATTTTTAGATTATGTTTCTACATTTAAACATCTACTGAAGGAAGTAGAGTATAAGTCTATTTAGTCAAACATGGAATGGCTAACACATTCCACACAAACGTGGAATGGCTAACACATGTTAATAGTATGCACCACAGGTATCAAAACCTTAAATTCCCTGAACTCTTTTCATTTAGATTAACAAAATATGATTTTCATCTTCTACCTCTATGTTCTGGCTTAGACACAATTACTAGGCCAATTTTTTAGATTTGATAATAAATTTTTCCTCTCCTCTCCTCTCCTCTCTTTTTCTTTTTTCTTTTCTTTTCCTTGGGAATGGAATCTTGCTCTGTCACCCAGGCTGGAGTGCAGTGGTGTGATCTTGACGTACTGCAACCTCCACCTCCCAGGTTAAAGCAATTCTTCTACATCACCCTCCTAAGTAGATGGGACTAATTGCGCCCACCACCATGCCTGGCTATCTTTTTATGTTTTTACTAGAGACAGGGTTTCACTGTGTTAGCCAGGATGGTCTATCTCCTGCCTTCCTGATCTGCACAACTTGGCCTTTCAAAGTGCTGGGATTACAGGTGTGAGCCACGACGCCAAGCCTTGATTCTAGCTAGATCTTGACACAGCACATCCTCAACTTATTTTCCCTGAGGATAGAAAAACTGTGATGTGGAATAATAATACCAAACATTTGTTATAACAAGAGGATATTTTATTTCTGCCCTGGTGTCCTGGGCTCTTAGAATTATACCTTGCCTTAGAAACTGTGAGGATGAGACTTCAGTTCTCAATAAATTTTGGGTATCATGTCCTAAGAAAGACTGATTTCATTGCATCAGGTCCGAAGAAAACCGGTCTTCTGACAGGAGTAAAACCCAGTAAGATTTTTTTTTTAGAATATTAGTTGGGTGATTTTTAAAATAATATAAACGATAGGTTTGTTCTGTTTATTTTTAATGATTCAAAAGAGCTGTTTGGCTTTATTTCTGTGATGAAGTAAATTCTGAACATCTTACAATCTGTCCATTATCAGATAGTAAACAATAAAGAATGAATAAATGAATCTGTCTTAGTTTTTATATTTTAGTCAGTAAATTTAATCACATTTCTATAATTTTTAAGTTTTACTACTGAAGACCAGAATAGATTTTTTTTCCTCCTTTTTGGAAACTATAATAGCATGTTCATAATGTCACTTTCATAGATACTATCAATATCAACTATCAAGTGTGTCGGTTTCTAAAATAAAATATTTTAGAATTATATTACCCAACATGTTCAATGAAATGTTTTTAAGTTGGCTATTTAAAAAATCTGTCAATCTTGAATTGCATGTGTAGCTAAAATTTTCTGGGGATGGAGAATAAGATGTAAAATAATTCATACAAGTAATCTAAACTCAGTTTTCTGAAATTATTTACTTATTTAAGAAATCTAATTACATTTTAAATAAATTGTTGTCACCTGTTAGCATTTCCATAGCAGCATATCATTTTATTAAGATTTTGCCTCCAAGACAGGTAACAATTAGAACAAAGAAGAAAAAATACAATAATTGGCATAAAAAACTCAAGAAAATAAAATGTTTCTATGATGACCTAATTATAATAATACAAAGAGGAAAGGGTCATATTTGTTTTACACATTGTTGGCAAATTAAACCTGAGATACTAATGTGTAGAAAATGTTATTAATTATATTTTTTAGACTGTCTTACTGACTTTGGCACTTAGAGAACCCCCAGCACAGGCCTAGAATTCCCTGGGCATTTTTTCCAGCAGAACATCTAATAGAAATGAAGCAGAGGGCCATATACATAAAGGTAAATGACTACTCATCTTCTGGCTACAAGTGGGTGCATGTTGCCAAGAGCAGGTCTTTCTTGGAAGTCGTGGAAGTGGCTATGGGCAACCATCTTAGAATAAGGCCCTGGAGCTCCACAGAGAACTCCTGCCTACAGTGGCCTCAGAGGGCCATATGATAGGACAGCCTAGGTGCTCTGTCTTGTTCCTGGCCTTTGAGTCCTTCCTCACCTGCTAGCTTTTTCCACAAAGAAATCAGGATGTCAACCACCAATGCAGTCCTTACTAGTAGGAGGAGATAAAGAATGTCAAGAGCCCCACCCTTCTTGGCACATTCAGTGATTTATTGATTAACTAGTCAATAATTTACAGCAGAATGTGCTGCTGTGGACCCCCAGAGATCACATTCTAGGAGGAAATTTGGGTGACACCTGCCTGAAGCTGTACGTTGGAGGAAGGATGGACAGGTCACCTGAAGTTTAGTGAGGAAGTGCCCCTAGCCAATCCAAGGAGACACGGGCTTGGCAAGAGCAAGCAATAAGTGTGGCATACAGCTGACATGCTGGGCTGTCAGGTGGGCATAGAGGTGGTCCCTGAGTGGGAGAACCACCTCAAAGCCCTGAACTCACCCAAGAGATCCCTCAGCCTTTTGAATCACAAGCTCTACCTGGAACTGCAGGGTGGGTACTATGCAGTGGCCTGGTAAAAGTGGGGTGAGCAGCCAGTCACCGAGTGGCTTTCATTGCCCACTGCTCTGATGAGAAAACTAAGCCCCCAAAGCCACAAGCCAGGAGGGGCAAAAGAATTGGGCTGAGGCATCACCATTTTTCTTCACTGGCACCCATAATCCTCAACTTCCCTGGGCTTCCCTTGAGGAAGAAAATTTATCTTCATTATGAGTGTAGGCCCAAATCAGAGAACTGGCTTGACTGTTCAGCTGCACTCAGGCAGTATGTGTACTGTTCCAAGCAGGTCCCATTTGCTTCCTGCCTCCAATTATTTCACCTGCAACTTGTCGTTTGTAACAGATCTTTATCCACCCCCAAAATTCTATGGTTTTTGAAATTCCTCTGAAGACTTCATGAGCCAAGCATCAAGGGTCATACCTCTAGCCTACTCAGACTGTGGTAGGAAGACGGATCTCTCAACTGCATTAACTCTTATGAGACATCTGTAAATAGTACCAGGTCTAGGAGGTGGGATGTCACATATTCACATTATTTTCTGGTCTCCATCCCAAAAGACATGTTAAAATTACAAGGAAAATAAGATACAAACCTGACAGTTCACCCTTTTAAAGAGCAGCTTCAACCTGGCCACCCTGAACCACAATTTCAGGTTCTGGTTCAGCATGTCTCACCTTGGAAAGTAGTTGAACTGGGGCCCCAGGATGTCCAATAAAAATCTTGAGAACGGGTTCCTCAGCAGCCTGAACACACTTACAACAGAAACAAACCCTACCAACTAAGAAGCCATCTCATTAACCTGGAAAACTGTACCAGCAATATGCACACACATCAGGCTTTTCAGATAAACTCCTCTCAATCCAACAATTCAAGAAAAAGCCAAAAAAAACAAAAACAAAAAAAAATGAATCTAGAGTCTCCAGAAGAAGCAGTTCCAATGCCTGAAGCAGCCTATATGATGGATGCAACTGACAGTGGTAACTTGACTTGGGCATAGCTGAAGACTGATCCTATATAAAAATGCTTCTGAGTGTTCAGAGTTTCAAGCTAAAAAATCTAGGAGTGGCCTGGCCAGGTGCAGTGGGTCAGGCCTGTGCTCCCACTCTTTGGGAGGTAGAATTGTGTAGATCATCTGAGGTAAGGAATTCGAGACCAGCCTGATCAACATGGAGAATCCTTGTCTCTACTAAAAATACAAAATTAGGTGGGTGTGGTGGCAAATGCTTATAATCCCAGCTACTCAGAAGGCTGAGGCAGGAGAATCACTTGGACCTGGGAGGTGGAGGTGGAGGTGAGCTGAGATTGCGCCAACACACTCCAGCTCCAGCCTGAGCAACAAGAGTTAAACTTTGTAAAAAAACAAAAAAACAAAACAAAAACAAAAAACAAACAAAAAAAAAACTAGTAGTGGCCAACCTGGAGACTGGAGATTACTCTGTATCTGTGAGGACTATATGATCCCTTGGTCTGTCCCATGCTGTGGCATGGAACATAAGCCACTCAGGAGAATGAGGTCCTTATTTTTTGTTAAATGAAGGATGACAGGCAAAATATTGTTCAGAAAAATGTGCTTAATAAAAATGCTACACACACTGCATGCTTTTTGCAAGTGTGCATGGTTATCCTGCTAAGCCCACTGACACTGGACTTTTCCCCTTCTATGTAAGTCCCCACTGAAACTCCATATCCTATTTACTAAATCTGGGTCTCTTCTTTGACATCTTGATCCTGGTGCCATTTACATGGGAGTCGAATTTGACACAACTTACCCCAGAGAGAGGAAGGATTTCACGCTGTGCTCAATGTGTTTCAAAGCTCACCAAGGCATTATCTATAGAAGGATGCATTTGTTCTCTTTACCACTATCATCTCAGACTCATTTCCTTAGATGCACCTTCAGTGAAATACCAAGAAAGATGAAAAAGAAACACATCATGGTCAGAAGCAATCTAAATGACTAAATAAGCAGTGACCACTTGGAAAGCAAAAGGGAGCATTTTGCTTTCTCCTGTGGGCAGCCCTCAAATTCTGTCATCACTTTCTGGCTTCAGTAATGGTTTTTAAGCTCAATCCTGGCTCTGGAGAAATCTTAGGCACTAGGTGGTAAACACCTTCACTTAGTCTTGGTGGAACAAAGCTTTCTTTTTTCAAATATGACCTCTGTGATCATGAGCTTCTAAGCAATATGGACAATGCACTGCCTGAAAACCTATGAAAGGGAGATGAGTAGGTCTGAGGGGAAACAGTTTCCCACTTTTTTCAGTGGCAAGTTCAAACAACTGTGATAGGAGACAAATGTGCAGAAGAGAACAGCATATTATAACACCACATTAGGTGAGCTTACAACCATGAGTTTTTATTCCTAGGTGTAACAGCTCCAAATGAAAACCAGAAAGTACTTCACTGTGCATCTATCAATGACTGATTGCACAACATTTTGTCTATCACACTGAAAAATATTCACCGAGGATTTTCTAATTGAACATATAAAGACAGGAAAATGTAAAACAGCAACTCCATAAAATCATTAAAGAAAGTGAAGAAATGTCCAACTTCCCAGATTATTAGCATTTTTGCACTTATTTGCATGTATATCTACCCATAAAGCTGATATTTTCATAAATCAGTTAAATGTCAAGTTAAAATAAAATAAAATAAAAATTTGGCCGGGCGCGGTGGCTCACGCCTGTAATCCCAGCACTTTGGGAGGCCGAGGCGGGCGGATCACGAGGTCAGGAGATCGAGACCATCCTGGCTAACAGTGAAACCCCGTCTCTACTAAAAATACAAAAAAATTAGCCGGGCGTGGTAGCGGGCGCCTGTAGTCCCAGCTACTCGGGAGGCTGAGGCAGGAGAATGGCGTGAACCCGGGAGGCGGAGCTTGCAGTGAGCCGAGATCGCGCCACTGCACTCCAGCCTGGGCGACAGAGCGAGACTCCGTCTCAAAAATAAATAAATAAATAAATAAAATAAAATAAAAATTTTCACCTGAACTCGGTGGCTCACACCTGTAATTCTAGCACTTTGGCATGCTGAGGGAGGTGAATCACTTGCGGTTTGTAGATTGAAACCAGCCTGGTGAATATGGTGAAACATCATCTCTGCTAAAAATACAAAAAAGAAAAAAAAAAAAATAGCTGGGCATGCAGAGATTGCACCACTGTATTGCAGCCTGGGCAATATAGCAAGATTCTGTCTCAAAACAAACAAACAAAACCTTTTTTTCCTTTTTCAACAACAAAAAGACACACATATGGTCAAGACATGTATGAGTGGATTTGAGTGGGTGTGGAGCCTGTTCAGGAAAAAAGAAAGAAGTGTCAGTGCCCTGAATTATGTGAGAAGGATCCATTGGGACACAAATGAAGAAGTAGTCATGGCCTCAGCTTAGCTTTACTGAGGCTTGCATGGGGCTTCTGAAAGTGGTAGAAATGGCCCGTGACAGTGAATGCTAGATGGCCTGTAACAATAAAAGATCTGCCCAGGGATCTTAGCAATCCTGCCAGAAAGCACTGACTATACCCTAGTTTGGAGGCTTCTGGGGTAGAGGGACAACCAGAGAGCCACAGCAAACATGAGTCTTGACCACTATGGTTCAGTCAGTTTAAAATAGCTCATTTCTTCTGTTTTACAAAACAAAAAATAAGGTTAAAAAAATGAAACACAGAAATATAAAATAAAAATTAAAAATAAATTTAAATTAATTAAAACATAGGAATGGAAAATGAACTAAAATAAAATAGAGAAAATAAATAAAAATGTAATTAAGATCAGGGAAAATAAATACAAATATGAAGATAATAAATACAATAAATAAGAGGAATAAACAGAAATAAAATTATTAGCAATATAATAAAATAAGAAAAATTTAAGAATGAGGAGAAAAAATAAAAATAAAATATAAAAAATAGAGAAAGAAAATGAAATAATATGAAGGGACATGAATGGAAATAAACTTAAACAACAAAAAGAAATTTAATAAAATGTTACAAACAAGATACAAATTGGGGAAAATTTGAAATGAAGAGAATGTAATAAGAAAAATAAAACCAAAATAGAAAGGAAATTAAATTATTAATAAAAACAAAGTAAATAAATAACAAAGAGAAACAAAATAAAGATAAAGACAAATATACAGTGAAATACAAGGATAAATATTTCACACAACAGCATAAAACATATTTATAATTACATATGACACATTTTCTCAGATAGGCAAACTTCTAAGCCAGATGAACATTTCAGCACATTTAAACAGAGGGTAATAACAAAAGGTGTTATTTCTGACCACAATAGAATATAACTGGAAGTTAAAAACAGAAAGAAAACCAGCACATCAACATATATATGAAAACTAGACAAATTCTTGAGCACAGTATTTTTCAAGAGTTAAAACATGCAAGTTTCTTTAATTGTTAATGGTATACAAAATTATCTACAGATCTGTGAGCTCTCTTTCACAAAACCAGTGTCTCTTTTTGGAGAAGCACTAAAATACTTTGAAACATTTGAATCAGTATTTTGTTATGTCACCCAGGCTGGAGTGCCGTCTCATAATGATGGCTCATTCTAGCCTTGAACTCTCAAGTTCAATGGATCCTCCCACCTCAGCCTCACAAGTAGCTGGGACTGCAGATGCATGCCATCATGCTCAGCAAGTTTTTATATTTTTTGTAGAGACAGGGTTTCACCATATTGCTCAGGCTGGTTTCAAACTCCTGGGCTAAAGCAATCCACTTGCCTTGGCTTCCCACAGTTCTGGGATCACAGGAGTGAGTCACCAAATATTGCCCTATAATTTCTATAAACACTCAAAAAACCACAAGTAGGCAAACAGCCTGGAAAAAAAGGAATAAACTCAGAGGCATAGTTCCTTTTTATTTCAAGACATATTGCAAAGTTACAGTAATCAAAAGTGTTGTGCTGGCATAATGACAGAAAAATAAATTTTGAGACAGATAAGCCAGATGTACTCAACTTATCTTAAATAAGGGTTGCTAACCCTCCTGTTGCAGAACTTTCTCCTTGCTTCAGTACAATTGGGTTCTTGTCACAAGACTAGGACAGATTAGGTCAGGGACACTCTGAAGGATGAGGAGTAGAATTGATTGAGTAAAATAAAAGAAACAAAAAACACTCGAGAAAAAAAAAAAACTCTCAACAAAGTGAGTGGGAGTCCTGTTTACAGGCCTCCACCTCCCATATTGCTGAACACCAGACCATCACACAGGAAGGGAAGAGGCCTGACTCCTCCTCTCTGCACAAAGGGTGAGATTTCTGTGGCTCCACTTTCTTCCCCCAGTATGCAGATGGACATTATTCAGAGAGAATCAGTCGGAAAAAGGCAGGCTTTATCTGAGACCAGCAGCCTGATTTTTCAGCCTTCTGGTTGTTTTTAGGCTTGAAGGTGGGGTTTCACTCAAGACCCTTGGCTGTTCCCTAACTCTGTTATTTCACCCACTAAAGAAGTACATCTAACTGTCATTAGAATAACGATAAGGATAAAGACAAAAACCACTTTTAAGTGCTTCCTGCTGACTGGGTGCTTTGGTTTGAAAAAAATGGCTGTCAGAACTCTCTAAGAGGCCTATCTGTCCCCAGTTATAAGGGTCATTGTTGAAGGCTATGGTTGTGTTACTGTTTGGAGTTCTATAGCCTGAAAGTGAGAAGAATCAAACTGGTTTATTTAAAACAATAACAACAACAACAAAAATGCAATAAAATGAAACAAGGGGAAGGGGGAAAGGACAGTTAACAGATTCCTAGGTCTTTTACCAAGTTGCATAAGGAGAGGAAGAACAAAGCCCAACTGGAGCAAAGAAAAATTTACCCTTACCATTTTTCAGTATGCATCCAAGAAATGTGTCCCATAATATTGAGACTTGATTACCTACCTCTTAAGAGAATACAGATAAGAAGATATGAAAAATGTAACCATTTTTGCAAAGGAGTTCCAAGTGTTCAGGATGCTTTCAAAAAAATTATAAACTAAAGATGAATGGCTACTTATCTATAAAGAGAGAGCGGAGCAGGTGTCTCTGGTTTCTTTCTCTTCCTAGCATATACACTGGTTATGTTGAGAGACAGGAGAAAGAATGTTCTCTTTCTGCTTTCAAACCTTGTATCCCTGAGTCCCATAATTGTTACAGGCTGCCATTCCTGGGTGTCCAGGCAATTTTCATCCACATTAACAGGGAAACCCGCGGAGGGAAATTATCTGCTCTTACCTACATATGCCCTATCTCCCCTGCTGTCAGTAGTTCTGGAGTTCACTTGACCTCATTTATGACAAGGATGCTGGCATAATCTTTATCCATGAAATGGGAGGCTTGGGATTATCAGCTAGAATTAGTCACGTCCACCTGCAGAGCTTTTTAACCTCCCTTATCATCAGCCTCTGAATTTCTCAGATTCAGTAGTCTTTCCTAGAGCTTCAACCTAAAGCTTGAAATTGGGGTTGGGACAAAAATGTGTCTCAGTGGATTACATGGAATTATTTCTTCATAGATCTTTTACATTGGCTTTGATGGAACTCTGTTCAAGAAGAAATTTCACATAAGACTTTCTAATGTGAAGCCCAGCCATGGGTTTGTACCATTAAATACTTATGAATTGGGTGATTCTTTCTTCCTATGGTCCCAAGATAAACTTGGAGCCCTGGGCCTCAGAAAGTGTCATGATTTACTTACCTACCGCAGATAAAGCTGTATGAGGACTGTGTAGATGAGGTATGAGTCCATGTTTTCCAAGGGGCTTTTGTTGGCTCTGCAAGTTGTGCTTGACTCCTTAAAGGGAAACAAAGCATTTCAGTCAAGCCCTTGGTAAAACAACCAGTTTCTCCAGTTGTGCCCTGTTGCAACAGAAAATGGATTATTATTAGTCTGATGCAAGCAGCTATATTGCCATAAGTTTAGAAGACTCAGAACTATTTTTCAAATTCTAGAGAAGCCAGGCAGAGAGAGGCAAACATGTTCCATACTTTGTTCACAGGAGTACACCTTACTCAAATGTTAAAGGCTGTAAATAGCTCAAAATAAGTTGCCTTGACTCTGGTAAACAATATAAGGAGTAATGTTACAAGCAAAAGTCAGAAAAATTACTTCAGTTTTCTATTAGTCCAGTCCATTCAATTAACTCTTGTTCTGTTTGATATTCATGAACATTTTAGCTCTTCATGACCACTGTACGTTTTTCTTGTATTCCAATGTCAGAAGCTCCAAAGTGATTAAAAACCTGCAATTGAGAGCACCTGTCAAAGATGTATAGCTGACCAAAAACCACTTTATAAAAAAAAAGTCAAAACAAGACAACAATTTTCTGTGTATAACAAAATGTCCACGGTAGTTACAGTCAGAAATAAGATTGACATAAAATTTCAGTTTATTCTGTGGTTTACACTATCTTAACATAACAATGTTAACTGTGGTTGATAGCATATATTTCAGATATTAGTATTTTAGAACTCTCATATGATTTTGGAACATGTGTAAGTATCATTCACCAAAATATCATCTACAGAATATTGAACACCCTTTTGGCAATTCTATGTAACTAAACATGTCATATAATCCTATTAACCTCTCCAGTGGATACTCCAGGGGCTCTCTTTAGTATCCAAAAGCCACAAGTTAGGAAAAACAATTTTGTAACTAAAGTTTCATTTTGAGAAGGATGTTACATGTTATGGGTTTAAAACAATAGATGTTATAAAATAAAATTCTGGAGTATCATAAATTACTTATTTAACCAAAATGATGACTTAGAAATGTAAAAAGCAAAAACCTTTTATTAATTATTTACAAATTTTGCTAAAGAACAGATATGTGCTTTAAGAGTACCTTGGCTGGGCATGGTGGCTCAAGCCTGTAATCCCAGCACTTTGGGAGGCTGAGGCAGGAGTATCACGAGGTCAGGAGATCAAGACCATTCTGGCTAACATGGTGAAACCCCATCTGTACTAAAAATAAAAAAAAATTAGCCAGGCGTGATTGCAGACACCTGTAGTCCCAGCTATTGGGGAGGCTGAGGCAGGAGAATGACCTGAACTCAGGAGGTGGAGCTTGCAGTGAGCCGACATTGTGTCACTGCACTCCAGCCTGGGTGACAGAGCAAGACTCCCTCTCAAAACCAAAACCAAAACCAAAAACAAACAAACAAAAAGTACCTTGTTGTGCTTTTATTTTAATGCTCAATTTACCAAAAAAAAAAAAAAAAGCCTACATCCTTTTGGAATTTAATTAGTGTTCACACAGAGAATTCCTTTGGCAAGATTTATTTTTACAATAGTTCTACAACTTGTTTGAGCCTTTATCTTTATTGTATGTAATTCAAAACAATTGGTTGACCCTAGGCAAGAATTTATATTTCCATGCCTTACAGTCTTTTGTTAAAAACACATTTTACTGTTCTTACACACCTCATATGTAAATCTAATTTCAGTGGTTTCAATTACATGTTATAATGGTAATTTCTAGCAATTTTAACTTTAGGGTAAAAACAGGTATATTGTTTTAACTAAGTGCTAGGTGTAGCCAAGGGTTTGAATTTTTTCAATGTAATTAAAGGTGTGGTTAATTCCATTCATTCTCACGTTTTACCAATTGTGAAGCAAAGTTAAACTGTTCTCAAAAAACAAAAAGCAGTTTATAATTTTGAAACATTTAGCAAACCTAGTATCTGACCTGCATAATTTAGTCCACGTACTCATATATCGATGACACTGTGTTTTACTCATCACCATTAAGGCTGTATTTATTTCTCAATTAAATTTATTAGAGCTCTTTTTTTATAGTCATCACACACACCCAACACACATGTAACTACACAGACAGGCAGATGAAAACCCAGTAGCCATAAAATTTTTTGTTTGACAATTTCCTGATTAAATTACTGCTCTCACATGAATGCATTAGAATGGCATGACAAAATAAAGAGAAAGAATTCAGTGGATGGAGAAAAAAACCCTTTAGCAGCAAAACAAGATCCCAGGAGAGAAAAACAAATGGCTCTCTTATGTAGGCCTATAATTTAGATATCTACTTTTAATTAAATTGAGCTCACTTTAACAAAATCCTTTTAAATTTTTTACTACTTGACTCTAGTAGCCCCAAGCACCCAGTATTTCTGGCTTTACAACTTTACTAAAGGTAACTTACCAGGTGGTCAGAAAAAACATATAAGGGAATTTGTGAAGGAAAAGAGAATCTGCAAATGGCAAAAGTAGCATGCTGATATGAAACCAGAAGGGACTCACTTCCTAAGCCAGGATTCAACCAGAGCCACCATTGTAAAATGGCAGAGGCCAAAATGAAACATCGCTACATGGTGTGGTTACAGGTAATAGTCCTAAAAACATAAAACAAGATGAAGGCCTGCAGCAAAATTTCATAACAAAAATAGAGAATGACATGCAAAGCACACCAGATTGGCCACAGCTCATGTCTAAACTCACAAATGCCCTTTCACAATTAAAATTCTATAAAAAATATAAGCAGTGATGTTTGGGATCCTAGCCCACCGAAACCTTTTCTAAGAAGAAAAAGTGGCCTTTTTCTTAAAAGTAAACTGCTGACAGTGTGAATAAAGAAAAACAAAAAGTCTCCAGCCTAGGGCAGGGAAGAAAATTTTCATTCCTATGTCATAGTTTCTGTCAACGGAGTGAAAACTTAATTGCCGTTGGATGAGGCTGGGATCTCTTGGACTTTGAAGGGGAAAACACTAAATTCCTGGCGTTTTACATCCCAGAAGAAATGGGGGTTAGAAGACGACATTCATCTGTCATCGCGCGTGTACTTTGGGCTGGTATAGTGGATGGTGCACATTTCCCCTACCCTCCGGAGAAGTCCAAGGATGAAAAGTCTTGCAAGCAAAAGAGAAAAATAAAAAATTGGTTTACATCTTACCTTTCCTGAAGTCTCACATGTAGACACGGGTATGTTGTAGAACTTTTTCCTTACTTAGCTAAAACTATGATCTTGTCGCATGATCAGAAAGGAATAGGCTAATGTACACACTGAAATGTGAGAAGTAAAGTTTACTGGGCAAAATGGAAACAGAAAAACAAAACAGAACAAACAAGCAAAAACTGTCAACAAAGTGAGAGGGAATCTTGTTAGTGGGCCCCCACCTCACAGATTGATGAGCACCAGGTCTCCACATAGCAACTGTAAAATCCAGGCTCTACCCCTGCCAAAAAATGTGAATTTCCATGGCTCCACCTTCTTTTCTCAGTGCACAGGTGGGTGTTATTTAGAGAGAAACAGTCAGGAAACGTCCGGCTTCATCTGAAATCGGCAGTTTAGTTCCTCAGCTTCCAGCTGTTTTGGGCTTGAAGGTGGAGTTTCGCCCAGTACCCTTGACAGTCTCCTCTATCACTCAAAATGTTAAAAGGTCCCTTGGCTATTTTCTGTCTATGTCACTCAAAATGAGAAAGGAACAGTCACTAACAAATGGGTTGGAGAACACTGAATATCCAAATGATGGAAAATGTGCTAAGGTTCATTATCACAAGTGTGAATGTAAAATGAAGTAAGATTTATTACTTTATAGCTGTTGGGAATAATTTTTATTGAATTTATTTTCCAAATGGCTTATTCTTGGCATGTAGAAAGCCTCCTACTAATTATTGTAGGTTAATTTGGTAGTCTGCCACTTTACTAAATTTCTTTATTTTCAAGCTTTTTATTGTAGTATTCAAATTTTGCTATATAAACAATTATGTAATCTGAAGAGAAAATTAAATTTTCCCTTTTTTATTTGGATGTATTTTGTTTCTTTCCCTTGCATAAATGATCTGGCTAGGAGTTCCAGGATTCTGTTGAGTAAAAGCGGTAAAAGTAGATGTCATTGCCTTGTTCCAGATCTTAAATAAAAATCTTTCTTCTTTTCCTGTTCAGTGTGATATAGCTATTGATTTTTCATATGTTGTTTTAACTGTTTTGAGGTGCATGCTATCTATATCTAATTTGTTCCCTTGTTTTAATCACAAAGACACGTTAAAATTTCCCAAATATTTTACCTCACCTAGAATAAAAAATAAAGATGCCTAGACATAAACTTAATTAAAAATATAAACCCTCTCTACACTATAAATTATAAAACTTTGATGAAGATAGTAAAAATGCAAAATTTTAGAGATATTTTTGCTCATGAGTTGTAAAAAAATTATTTAAATGGCTGTGATACTCAATGTAATCTACAGATTCAGTGCCAAGTATATAAAAACACCAATGCCTTTTTTTCTTTTCACGGAAATGGAGAAAGCAGGCCTAAAATTTATGGGGAACAACAACAACAAAAAACTCCCCAAATAGCCAAAGTAATTTTGTGAAAAAAATAAAGCTGAAAGCACCAAACTAACTGACTTCAAAATATATGGCAAAGCTATAACAAGCAAAACAGCATGATACTAGCATAGAAAACAGACACATAGACCAAAGTATACAGTGATCCCAGTAATAAATTCACAAACCTATTTCCAAGTAATTTTTAAAGTAGTTTAGAATACACATGTAAGAAAAGACAATAGTTTCAATTAATGGTGCTAGGAAAATTGATTAAATGAAAACAACTAGGTGCCTACCTGTTACCATATTAAAACAACTTACATAAAAATAAATAAAACAGCTAAATATAAAACTGATACCTACAAAACTACTTGAATAAAACATGGAGAAATTCTTTACCAATAGGAGAGGGAAAAATATTTTAAATAAGACCTCAAAAGCACAAGCAACAAAAGCAAAAGCAGGCGAGTGAAATCAACAGAATCTAAAAAATATTTACATAGCAAAAATAAATTAGCAGAGTAAAGGGACAACTTTCAGTGTAGAAGAATATATTTGCAAAATATACATATGAGAAGGGAAAAAGATACACAGTATATAACGGAATATATAACTTGACAGCAAAAAAACACAAAATTTAATAATAGACAAGAGACCTAAAGTGACATTTTTTGTCCAAAGGAGACAAAAATGGCCAAGTACATGGAAAGATGCTCAACATTATTTATTAATAGAAAACTGCAAATCAAAGCCACTGTAAGATACCAAGCCACTCCAGTTAAAATGACTATAATTAGAAATGACACATGCCTAGCCCTTTCAACAGGACACATTGTGACATCTTGGGGCCTATTATTTACATTATATGATTCTCTTCTTCAGCCTGGACACTGCCCACAAGGGTCATTATGCCATACAGTTGGGCACAGTCCCAAAGTTACATGACTTTTATGTCAGGAACTTGCCTACAAGGAAAATTTTGGAACATTTCTGCCTCAGCGTTTAAGTTATGTAGCTGTCATGCCTTTTTCTTTACCACAGAGTACATTTTGACATATCTCTAGACACAGATCCCAGGCATGATAATGAGTCTCATATGTGGACCCCACAAATGGGAGTAATTTTGACCCATGTAACTTGCTTTAGAAACATGAGTGATGTCTTTGATCTGTTTCTGGTAAAAAGGTCTCAGAAGATTATAACAGCCTCAGATATTTTATAAAGCCCTTGGTTTGTACAGAGTGGCATAAGAGAACCCAGTGGAAAGGTAAAATTGTGAGTCTCATATGCACACTCAGCTGACAGTAAGGACTTTCACATTTCACATATATGAAGCCAACTCTCACTCATGAAAACAGAACATGTGTGGTATTGTAGATATATTTCTTTGGAGTATTCTGATACTATGACTGTTATACAAATATTTACTGAGCATCTGCGTGATTTGACTCTCCAGAGTGGTTCCAGCCCATATATGGGATTGTGATCTCTACGTGGGCCAACAACTAGATGATATGACTTTTCTGCCTGAGCCCTTCTCTCAGTAAGCATTGTGACATATCACTGGATCTAACACACAGGGGATGTTACATTCTTGCCTGGACCATGCCTACAGACAGCATTGTGACATTACCACTGTGTGCCCCACTTAGGTGAAGTAACTCTCCACTCTGCCATAGGCCCTGATTACAGGGGACCCTGAAAACAGGGGACATATTTCTAGGCCAGGAACACATGTGAGGTGGTGCTCTTTTGAAAGGGCTGTTTCCAAAGGTCATGGTGACATATCTGTGGGCCCACTGCCGAGGTTTTGGGACTCAATGCTTGAGCCTCACCCACACAGAGCATTGTAATATGAAAGTTAAACCTGCACAAATGAGATGCAACACTTTCACCTTGGTCCTGTCCTAAGGGAGCCTTGGGACTTAACTCAGGACCCAGCAGGTGGGTGATGTGTCTATTTTGTCTAGTTTCTGCCCATGTTTTAAATCATGACATATAGCTAAAGAAGCACCTAGGTGATACAACTCCCCTCTTTTGCCTACTGGGGAAATTGTGACATATCTCTGAGCCCATGACCTAAGTGATATGACTGTCTTCCAGTACCTGGGCCTTTAAAATGTTGGGATTGTGAGGTGTTGCTGAGACCAGCATTTAGGTCATGTGACTCTATTATTTATTCTGAAACATGCCCACAAAGGAAAATTTTGACCTCTTGCACTCAGATGATGTTACTCTTCTGCCAGAGTCCTGAATAAAGGGAATTATTGCATACTGGTGGGCCCAGCACCCTGATGATGCAACTCTCCTGCATATGCCAGAACCACAGAGGGTATTTTCACATATCTTTAGCCCATTCTGTAGGTGTTTTGGTTCTCATCACTTCGCTAAATTTTTTCACATGTGGAATTATTTTATATTTCTTGGTCCAGCACCCAGTTAACATGAAACTTATTTCTAGGTCCTGCTTAGAGAAGTCATTGAGACATGTTGCTTGCTACATCACCTAAGTGATGTTACACTTTTTCCTATTTTTTTGTCCACATATTGGATTATGACATATACCCTGCTTCAGTTCACAGGCAGGATGGTCAAACTTGTTTTGGGATTCAGCCAAATTTGCCTCTCAATGCTAGGTTTAGGGCAATAGGTAAAATCCTGGGTTTCATATTTGTACAAAACTCACAGAAATTTACAACACTAATTCATACTGAATACACTCCTTGGGTGGTACAGAGAGCTTAATAACAAAGCCCAACAAAAAGTTAAGATTCTGATTCTCATTTACACACCCAGGTGAAAGTGAAAGTTGTTCACCATTCCACATTTACAAAGCCCATTGTTGAGATACTGAGTCTAACAAGTGAAAACAGTAAAAAGATTGAATTGTGACTCTCATATGGGGTTCTGGTCACAGGTGCAATCAGGATTCATTTTTAGACCAGGCTTACAGGCATAAAAACGAGTCTCTTTCCAGAAATCAGCCTAAATGAGAGATATTGACTATCATACATTGGTTTAAGGCAATATATAAGATAGTGAGTCCATAGTAGCATGTGGGCCTCAGAGTAGGTTTCATCTCTTATGCATGCCATATAAAGCCATTGGATGTTGTGGTGGGTGTCATGATAGCACAGCACAGAATGACTTTGTCACTCTCATATATACATGAGATTATGCCATATAAATGGGTCTAAACCCAGGTGTTAAAACTTTTACTTACATTGTTTCCCATGTGTGCATTGTGTTTTGCATTGGGTAAGAATCATAATAATGTAACTCTTCTGCTTGGGCTCTGTCAACAAGGTTTATTATCACATGTCTCTTAGCCTATCAGTTCAGTGATTTGTCTATTTGTCTACTTTGTCTGTGCTTTGCCCCCCAGGAACTTTGTGACATCACTGGACATAGGATCTAGAAAATGTTACTCTCCACTGCTACCTGGGTACTGCCCACAAAAACTTTGTGAAATCCCACTGAGTGCAAAACCCAGATAATGCAACTCTCCTCTTTATTCTAGGGTCTGCCAAAACAAAGGGAATTAATACATATTGCTGAGCCCAGTACCTAGGTGTTGTGACCCTTTTCTTTTTCTCCAATCCTGTCTACACACGAACATGGTTCCATATTACTTGAGTCTCTACCTGGTTAATGTGACACTTCTGACTTGGCCATGGCTGCAAAGGAAATTACGATGTGTCTTGAGCTCAGAATCCAGGTGATGAGACTCTCCTGCCTTGTTTCTGCCCACAGGTGAAATTGTGTCATATACCTGGATTCAGCTCACATACATAAATACAACTATTATACCTGGACCCAGAAAAGACAGATATTTTGACTCTCATAGCCAGTCTTATGGCCAAAAGAAAAGTAAGGTGTTTCCTAATTGTATATACTTCAGAGACAATTATAAGACTCACACATGTATTATAAAAGCCTGAGTGATACAAAAAAAGTCCTAACAGGAAACAGAAACTAGGTGAGATTGTGACTCCTGGATGCAAACCCAGCTGACCTGATTGTTATACTCTCTCAAGAACATGGCCTACAAAAAAAGGTAATAAATCTCAGACAAAAGAGCGGTTGAAGGATGAAATCGTTCCTCATATACAGGAATCTGACCCATGGTTGATTTGGTGGTGCTTGATTCAGTACACCTATGAGGCTATGACTCCCCTACTGGAACACAGTCTTCAAGTGTGATTGGTCATCTTATACATAGATCTTTCCCATTGTTGTGATTGTGACTCCTCTGATTTGACCCAAATCACAAGATGTGTTAAGTGAAATACACAAAGCCAGGACATGTTTGGGACTTTGAAACTTATTTCTGAATATTTCTTAGTGTGCGATTAGAACATAAAAGTTAGCACATCTCCTGAATAACTTTACTGTATTTTTTAGGCAGTGACCACAGATAAAATTGTGAGACATGTGGACTACACACCTGAGAGAACTTGCCTCGGCCTGTCTACAAAGGGCACTTTTACATATCACTGGGACCAGCACCCAGGTAATGTGAATTGTTTGCCTAATCCCTATCTATAAAAAACATTGTGACTTATATATAAGTGATGTAGCTCCCTTCTGCTGCCTTGGCCCTCCACTTATGGTGCATTGTGACACATATTCCAGTTCTGCACCAGGGTGATGTGACTCTGAGTTTGGGGTTCTGACAATAGGTAGCCTTAGAGCATATCACTTGGCTCAGCACCTAGGTGATGTTGCTCCTCTTTTGCCTTGCCCTGAACACAGGGGAGATTGTGATATATTGCTAAATCCATCCCCAAGGGGAGGTCACTATTATACCTTGCTTTTGCACATAGTGGCCATTGTCATATATATCTAGGCCAATTGCTTAAGTTAAGTGAGTCTCCTCACCTTTGTATGCCCTGCCCACAGGGGTAATTTTGATATATCACTAAAAATAGAATCCAGGTGATGTGACTCTTCTTTCAGGATCTTGCCCACACGAAGGGTTCTGACTTCTCACTGGACCAGCACCCGTCCAGGTGATGTGACTTTCCTGCTTACGCTATGCCCACAGTTTATATTGTGCCATATACCTGAAACAAGATAAGAGGACTAATCATGACTCTTAAACCTGGAGTCAGGATATATGCATGATAGTGATTCCCATTCTTGGAACTTTCCACTTGTGTGTTTGTAACATATACCTTTTCACAGCTTCCTGAGTGATTTAATAATTTTTCCTAGGTGTAGCCCACACAAAATATTTGGACATTTACCTATGCCGAGGACCTTGGTTATTAGACAATCCTGTCTTTACAATATCCTCAGGAAGGATATAACATGTCTCTGGATCCATTATCTAAGTTACCAGACTTTTCTCTCCTACCTGAACCCTGCTACTGGTGGGGATTGTAACATTTCTAAGCACTGCATTCAAATCATGACTCTCTTGCCTAGTCCTTTCAACAGGAGACATTGTGACACATCTCTGATCTTACAGTTGAGGTAATATTGCTCTCCTCTTCTGCCTGGACACTGCCCACAATAGGCATTTCTGGCTCAGCATTTAGGTGTTGAGAATCTTGGCTGTTGTGACTCTTTCATTATCACAGAGTAAATTATGATGTGAACCTAGGCACAGCTCCCATGAATAATAGTGTCTCTCATATATGGGATCCCACATATAGGAGTAATTTTGACTTTCCTAACTTGCTTTAGAAACACCAGTGATTAAATATCTTTCTGGTTAAAAAAAAAGTTCACAGGAGATTATCATAGCCTCAGATATTTTATAAAGCCCTTGATTTATACACAGAGTGTCATAATGGAACCAAACAGAAAGGTGAAATTATGAGTTTCACATGCACAGCCAGCTGAATTTAAGGACTGTCACCCTCTCCCATATATAAAGCCAACCATATATATATATATATATGTCACCCGAGAAAACAGAATATGTGTGGTATTGTAAATCTCAACTCAGGAATTTTCTGCCAGTGTGATTGTGATATAAATATTAGCCCAGCACCTGTGTGATTTGACTCCCCAGACTGGTTCCAGCTCACATATATTATTGTGATATTTACTTGGGCCAATCTCTCAGTGATGTGACTATCCTGCCTGGGCCCTTCTCTCAGTAAGAATAGTGACATATCACTAGATCCAGTACCCAGGATATGTTACATTTTTGAGTGAGAAGTGCATGCAAAAGTCATTGTGACATGTCACTGTTTCAACCACTTAGGTGATGTATCTCTCCTCATTAGAATAGGCCTTGTACACAGTGGAGGATAGTGACATAAGGCTGGGCCAGGCACACAGATGATGATACTCTTTTGCTAGGGCCGTGTCCTAAAGATGGCACTGTGACAAATCTCTGGGCCTATCACCTAGATGATGTTACTGTCCTGCGTGTGTCCTTCTTACCTTGATAGTGACATATTGCTAGGCTAGGGAAAGAGGACATGGAGCTCTTTCACCAGGGACATGCCCCTGGACCTATCACCTAGGTCATATGACATTGCCAGGGACATGTCTCTGGGCTTATCACCTAGGTGATGTGACTCCCTGCTGGAGCCCTGCCCACAAGGAGCATTGTGACATAAAGGTAGAACCTGCAACTATTTGTTGTAACTCTTTTACATGGTTCCTGTCTTAAGGGAGTCTTGTAATATATCTATGGATCTAGCATCAAGCTGATTTGACTCTTCTGTCTGGCTTCACCTCACATGCTAGATTGTGTCATATATCTAGGGAAGCACCTATTTGATATGACTCTCCTCTTCTGCCTGACCACTCCCCTATTTGGGACATTGGGCCTTTTATCTTGACCCATGTCCTATTTGATGTGACTCTTTCCTTCTGCCTCAGTCTTTACAATGGGGTGATGTGACATATTGCTAAGCCCAATCTTAGGTAATATGACTCTTCTATTTTTCCCAAACCATGCCATGAAAAGGAAGTTTGATGTATTTCAGGGCCCATTATATAGATGATGTTCCTCTGCTGCCCGTGTCCTGCATAAAGAGAGAATTATGGCATATTGCTACCCCCACCACCACCCTGGTGATGTAACTCTCCTGCTCATGCCAGAGCAACAGAAAGCAGTTTTACATATCTTGGGCGATTTTGTAGGTGTTTTTGCTCTCATAATTTGTCTGGGTTTTGTATTGCATCCTATTGCTGGCTACAGGACCCAGTTAATGTAACCCTCATTAGTAGACCCTGCCTAGAGAAGGCATTGTGACATATTCACAGCAGCTAAGTTGTGCTGCACTCCTGCCAGTTTGTTTTTCTACAAATGGAATTATAAATTTTATATTGCTTTCATTCACAGGGACGATAATCAAACTTAAATTGAGATTCCACCAATCATAGATATTTTGCCTCTCAACACTAACTTAATGCAATATGTAAGGTTATGGGTTACATATTTTTCAAAGCTCACAGAAGTTTACAACAGTAACTCAAATTCTATAAACTGCTTTGCTGGTATGCAGACTTACATAACAGGGACCAGCAAAATGGTAACATTGTGACTCTTGATTACACATGCAGTGGGAGCAAAAGTTGTCACCATCTCACATTAACAAAGTCCATTGTTGAAGGTCTTAGTCTAGCAAATAAATAAATTAGAAAGATGGAATTGTGACTTTCATATGTAGCTCTTGCTACAGGTCAGATGGTGATTATTTTCTGGAACTAGATCATAGCATAATAAGGGGTCTTCTGTCTGAACCCAGCCTGTAAGAGAGATGTTGACTATCATAACTGAATTAAGGCAATATGTAAGATTTTGGGTCAATATGAGTGCATAGGCCTTAGAATGGTTTGCAATTCTCATTCAGGTTACATAAAGTCTTCAGATGTTGTAGTGTGTCATAAGCCGAACAAGTACACATGTGAGATGGTGACTCTTATATACACACCAAGCTAAGAATTAAACATGCTATCCTACAAGATAAGGAGATTGTGTCTACACAGTACTACCAGGACTAGTACTCCAGTTTTGAGACTATGTTGTTTCAGTTTTTTCCAATGGATGCATTTTAAAATATCCCTCAGTCAGAATCATAACAATGTGACTCTTCTACTTGAACCCAGGAACAGAAAATATTACCACATATCTCTGGGCCTACCAACTAGATGATGTGTCTCTCCTGCCAAGGCTCTACCCACATGGGACACTGTGACATATCGCTAGATCTAGCATCTAAGTAATGTGACTCTCCTCTCCTGCCTAAATCTTGGCCACTGAAAAAATTGTGACATACCACTGAATGGAAAACCTAGGTGATGTGACTCTCCTTTGTCCTGGACTCTGCCACAAGAGGTAATTATAATATATTGCTGAGCCCAGTACCCAGAGTGTGTGACTATCCACCATATATATATATATATATATATATATATATATATATATATATGTTTTTCTTGAGATGCAGTTTTGCTGTTGTCACCCAGGATGCAGTGCAATGGCATGATCTCAGCTCACTGTAACATCTGCCTTCTGGTTTCAAGTGATTCTCCTGCTTCAGTCTCCTAACTAGCGGGGATTACAGGCACATGCCACCTCGCCTGGCTAATTTTTAATATTTTTTTAGTAGAGATGGGTTTTCACTATTTTGGTCAGGTTCATCTTGAACTCCTGAACTCAGATGATCCACACCACCTCAGTCTCCCAAAATGCTGAGATTAGAGGCATAAGCCACATGCCCAGCCAACTATCCACTGTTTTATCAGCCCTGTAAACAGTGGGCATGATGACATATTATTGGAGACTCTACTCATGTGATATGACTCCTCTTCCTGGCCCTGACTAAAAAGGAAGTTAAAATGTTTCCCCAGCTCATCACCCAGATGATGTGACTATTCTGTCTTGTCTCTGTCCAAAGGTGAGATTGTGGCATATACCTGGATTCAGGTTATACGCACAATAAAAATCTCATACTGTTGTACCTGAGCGAGTTAGAAAAACATCACACTTTGAGATGAATTAAGAGTCCTTCCTTAGCCGGCCACTGAGAGACAGTTAAGGCTCAAAATTCTCTTGGCCCTGAGGAAGGGACTTAATTAACTTTTATACCTTGGTTTAGGAAGGGGGATTCTAGTTAAAACAATTTTACAGAAGTAAAGTAGGCAAAAAGTTAAAAGGATAAGTGTTTACAGGAAAGTAAACAGTTCCAAGTGCAGGGCCTTTAAGACTATTACAAGATGATAGACACAGAGCTTTGGGAGTTACCAATCAGATGAATTCCTGGGAACTGCGGATATAGCTTGCCACAGTATCTTTTTGGTTAATTGCATTCTTGGTTGTGCTGGGAGTCAGTTTGCACAAGTTAAGTCTTTGAGGAAGGGGCTGCCAGTGAAAGATCCAAGATGGAGTCAATCTGGCTGTCTTAGCTAAGAAAGAGTCAATTCAGGTGGAAACAAGGCTAGGTGATTAAAGGAAAAGAGAGAGTCCAAAAACAGAGTTAGTAAAAACCAAGTTGGGCATTACATTCCCCACTTGTGCTTTTGGGGAATCAAGGCATTGATTCCTCAGTTATAACAAGGGAGTTATAGGGAGTCTTAAGATACATAAGTTTGACAGAAGCTATGCATTGTTTTATAAAATTAAGAAACCAATTTAATATACAATGCTCAAAAATTAAACTTAATATTATGATGAGGAGAGGTCCAACTAACCCGGTGATTAAAGTAGTTAGCCAGGGGTTCCAGTTGAACATGTTTTGACACCAGGGGATGTTATTTTTTTGTTCCTGTTGTTGCCTATCTAGAATTTAACTTTTGGAGTGTATCTTTTATGACTAAGAATGGTGGAGGAACCGTTAAATCAACTTTGTCAGGGGGTTTCTAGAACATAGGGTCACCTAAAGCAGTTAAGGGCCCGATTGGCTTGGGTGGGCTCCATGAGACCAGAATTTTTTTTTTTTTTTGGATAGTGAACATAGTCCCAACATCAAATCCTGAGATATAAAATCTTAATTCCCATGACATGCCATAATATTATTGAGTTGAATTAGGGTCATGGACAGTTATAGTAAGAGGGTTACAATTTTTTCTAGTACATAATTGAGGATGAGAAGCATGAGTTACAGAATGAAGATCTGCTTGATGCCCCAGAGTAGGTGGCTAAAGTTACACATGTCCAGTCAGGGCAGAAAAACTGATAAGTATCTCGATAGTTAGCATCAGGGTGATTCTCAGTACAGAGGTAAAAGTCAACATTTTGGAGTTCTTTTTCTGCCCCTTTGGAGCTTCCACATGCAGTTTGGCTCCCAGAGCATCCAAATCCTGCTGCAAGCTCAACACTTCCTGCTTTTGGGACCAGCAGATTGTATTGCTCTTCATAGGTATGGCCTGGCTCTGGGAACAGTATACATAAATCAACTACAAAGGAGAATTCCTTGGAGGTACCGGCCTTCTGAGTGGTGTTTGCAAATACACGTCCTGTTGTGAAAGAAGTGAGGAGAAAGGAGTAGGAAGGTGCAGAGGACATAAGAGGCAGAAACAAACAAATGAGGTGGATAAAAAGAATTAATCTAATGGCTTCACCTGACTTAGGCACAGTTTTAAAGGGACCTGACCCAGGCCTGGGGACCCATGTTTTTAGTTGGGCTCTGTTGGCCTTTTTGAGGCAGGAGTGATAAATCTAAGCAGGAATGCCATCCACCTTCAGAGCCATTGGCATTGTGAGGATGAGAGTGTGAGGTCTTTTGTAAGCAGGAGTGAGTACTTCTATTTGGAACTTTTTAACAAACACTAAGGCTCCTTGCTGGAACGAATGGCAGGACCCCATCTGGTTAGGAAATGGATTGGGATGGGTTCCTTGAACAAGTGGCAGGATGATATCTTGTACCTGTTGGGGAGACTGTAGGTACTGTAATAAATTAGCTTGCGATATTTCTGCCAGTTGGGCATCTCTTAGCTTAAGGAAGATAGGCGGCACCCTCCCATACATTATTTTAAAAGGCAAGAACCCAGACCAATAAGGGGTGCACCTTACTCTAAGTAGGGCTAAAGGAAGGAGACTTACCCAATTTTCACTGGTTTCTAAAATTAATTTTGTAAGAGTGTTTTTTAGAGTGTTTAAGAGTGTTTTTCATGCGTTCTACCTGCCCAGAGCTCTGGGGTCGATAGGCACAATGGAGCTTCCACTGAATGTTTAACACCTTACTGACTGAGCTATGGATGAGGTGTAGGCAGGTCCATTATCAGACCCTATGGCAGCAGGCAGCCCATATTGAGGGATGATTTCATTGAGTAAGAACTTAACTACCATATTGACAGTTTTGTTTTCAGTAGCAAATGCTTTAGTCCATCCGGAGGTGTCTACTAGTACTAGAAGGTATTTGTACCCAGCCCAGTGTGATTTTACTTCTGTAAAGTCAATTTTCCACTTTTCTTCTGGCAAGTTTTCTCGGAGATGGTGGCTTGGGCTGGGTTTAGGACCTTGCTTGGCATTTACCTGGGTGCAGATTGTGCACTGGAGAGCAGCTTGATCTGTTAGGCTTTGAAGACAGGGGATTCTTCTTTGTTTTTATAGCCTTTCCTGCTGAGGTGAGTAGCCCACCCTCCTGGTAGATGGCTCCATGTACATGCACAGTAGCAAAGGCGTACCTGCTGTCAGTGTAAATGTTAATATGTTTATCCTTACCCCATAGGAGAGCCTGAGTGAGGGCAATCAATTTAGCTTTTTGTGCTGAGGTGTTTGCTGGTAAAGCCTGAGCCCACAACACATCTGTCTCCATGCTAACAGCTTCATCAGCCTTTCGTACTCCCTGCTCGAGAAAGCTGCTACTGTCTGTGAACACAGTGGCATCCACCTTCTCTAGGGGCACATCTTGAAGATTGGGTTGGCCAGTTTTGGTAGTTTCTAACAGTTCCTGTCAGTCATGGATAGTAGCTGGATTTAAACACCATTTGGGAGAGAAGGTCAAATGAGGCTGATCTAACAGTAAATTCTGATACTGCAGGATGAAAGCATTTGACATCCATTTGCCAGAAGCACTTTGAAGTAAAGTCTCTAAGGCATGAGGAGCTGTAAGTTTTAAATTTTGGCCCAGAGTTAACTTATCAGCCTCTTGGACTAGGTTTGCTGTAGCCGCTATGGCTCACAGACAACTTGGCCATCCAGAGGCCACAGAATCCAGTCTCTTAGATAAATAGGCCACTGGGCATCTCCAGGGCCCTAAAGGTTGAGTAAGCACCCCTTTAGCAACTCCCTGGCTTTCATGGACAAACAGGTGAAATGACTTTGAGCTATTAGGGAGGGCTAAAGCAGGGCTTCAGTTAATGCCTTTTTCAGGTTTTGAAAAGCCTGTTCTTCTGTGTCTGTCCAAATTAACGGGCCATTTTATTCTGTACCTCTTGGATAGCCACCACTAAGATTTTTGTTTGTCCTTTGAATGCTTTATCAGCGGCCTTTTTAGCTGCCTGTGTTGCTTGTTTTTGTTTTTCAAACTCTCAATTGTAAAAAACATTTTGGCTATTTCTAAAAGCTGACTGATATTCATTCCAGTAAATCCCTTCAGTTGTTGGAGTTTTCTTTTAATATCTAGGGCTGCCTGAGCCACAAGTGCCAAATTAAGAGCACGGCTATTTTAGGGGGCCGCTGGGTCAAAAGGGGTGTAAATCTGATAAGCCTACTGGAGCGGCTCTAAAAACGCTCCTGGTGACTCATTGGGCCCCGGACAACTTCAGTCACCTTAGACAAGTTTATGGGTTTCAGAGCAGCTCCCTTAATACCCGTAAGGAGATACTGGTGAAAATCATCCAAAGCTTTCCTTCCACTTGAGGAATTTGGGTCCCAGTTAGGCCAGGTAGAGGGAAAGACCTCCTCAAGGAGGTCTCTAGCTTCCTCCTCCTGTCTATTGGCTGATGCAAGGAAGTGCTTTCTGGCCTCTCTCCGGATACACTCCGTCTCCTCAGAGGTAAAGAGAGTTAAAAGGAGCTGTTGGCAGTCATCCCAGGTGGGCCGATGTGTCTGGAGTACGGACTCCATCAGTGAGGTCAAAGCCTGGAGCTTTTCAGAAAAGGAAGGATTATGGGTTTTCCAATTATACAAGTCAGAAGTAGAAAAAGGGACATAAACCAAGAAGGGGGCTGACAGCTCATCACCTGTTGGGACTTGTGCCTCTCTCAGTGGTAGTAGAGGAGCTGCTTCCTCCCGCTGTGGCCGCAGTCAAGAGGCAATGGGTGGTGAGCCCACAGGGGCATCGTCTAGGAGACATGGGACAACGAACAACCCTAAGGGAGCAAGTTGGTTGTAAGGTGGTAGGACTGGGTGAGGGAGACTCTCCTCTTCTTTAGAGGGAGGCAGTACAGGGGGAGCTGAACCGGCTGAGGGTCGAGGAGAAAACGCGGCGTGGCTCAGGAGGACTCTGGAGGTGGAATTGTGAATGGCGCATGAACGGAGCCATGGAGGAGGATTCCTGACCAAACTTAACCATTGATCTATATAGGGAAGCTGATCAGGGTGACTGGGAGCTTTGGTAACAACCCACCACATGGCTTGAACAATTGTAGGAGTCAATGAACCTTCAGAGGGCCACCCAGCTCCAAACTTTGACCATTCTACTTTACAGAGTGTCCGGCGCTTGCCTTTCTTAAGATGGACTCCATAATCCTCTGAGAAACCAAGAGAAAAATTTTTCAGCATACACTGGAGGGGGCTGTTTCCCTTTTTTTTTTTTTTTTTTAGAAGGCAATTTAACACAATTTGAGTAGAGATTTCAGATCCAATATAGACAGAGAAACTCATTCCATGGGGGTCTGGAGTATCAGAAAAACAGAATTAACATAACTAGAAAGAACAGAAAAACCACAACAGCTAATACCACTTGCCACATTGCTGTAGCTTTAAGATTGAGGGAAGGGGACTAAAGGCCAGCCCGAGGTCTCCTGGGTTGGTTGGATCTAGGCGTTCTCCCTCTTCTTCTCCCTCCAGACCTGTACCTTAAATACCTTTGATGTCTCCATGACTCAAAGGCAAATAGCTCAAATTCAGCTTTTTCCATCAAGGGTTCAAGGAGTGAGAGCAGAGTCAAGTAATGGAGACGCTGAACTTGCTGTTGCACCAGAAAACGAGATGTGCGGGGTAGGGTGCAGGGATGAAGAGGAAAGGGTCTTAACGACTCCGGTCATTTTTAAGATGAGAGAGTAGCCACAGGGGAACAGAGTAGGAGTCTAAACAAAGTAAAGCATGACAGGCGTAGGGAGACGTGAGTTTTCCTACACAGTGTTCTATTTAAGGTCTCAAGAAAAGTTACAGAATGACAAGAGGTGAGCAAGGAAATCTGCAGGGTGGCTGTTTTGAACCCACCGCCGGTTTAATCTAGAGGAGGTCCAATCACTTGAACGTGGGGTATGGCAATCTAAATACCCACAACCTCCATGGTGCCAGCAATTCCAATTAGACGAATGCAGTTTACACACCATCCTTCCCATAACAACACCTGACTTGCCTCTGGCAGAAAAGACAGGACTGTGGTGGCCAGCCTAAATGATTGATGAGAAATTTAGCCTCCTGTGACAAAAAAAAATCAGCACTAAGGACCTTGAAGAAGTTTTTACCCAGACGTCTTGGGCAATACTGACATCCTGACATGCAAAAACCTTGGCAACCACTAAACAAGACAATAAACACTAAACAGAACAATAAACATAAAACAAACAATTTGACCCTAGGGTATGTAAAAAGTTTTGACAGTTTTTTTTTTCCTTTTTTTTTTTACTAGACAGACAAAGGGAGGGGGTCCCATGATGGGATCAGTCAGATACCTGCCTGGCCACTCCCCCTGAGGGGATTTGGGCTCCTGTTAGCATTAGCAGGCCAGTATAAACCCCCGGCTCGGATCAAGCTATGCCCGATGCTGCCTTAAGCCTTATGAGGTCACCACAGAACCGCAGGTGAGGTCCCACTCGAACTGTGTAGCTTTCGCCCTGGAGCTACAAACTGGAGGATAAGCACAAGCCCTTATCCTCCCCCATCCATACACCATTCACACAGAATTATTATAACAGTTTTTTTTCTTCTTCTTCTTTCCTGGAGTTTCTCCAGGAAACCTGAACAAGAGAAAGATGAGAGATAGAAAGAGGAGGGTGGGGGGGAGAGAGAGAGAGAGAGAAAGAGAGAGAGACCGGTCTGCCAGAAACCAAGGCTCAGTTCCCCAGCATCCTGGGATGTGAACTGAGTCAAGGGAGGGTCCTCGTCAGGACCACTTCCCACTCAAACCAAGACACAATGGTGCCTACCAGAAAACCAAGGCTCAACCCTTTAGCATCCTAGAAAAATGGGCAGAGTCAAAAGAGGGATGCCCTCATCAGGGCTGCTTCCCTCTTACCAGAACCAGAATGAAGTCAAATCTGACCTACCTGACTCTGGGGTCAGAAGCTGAGGACTCAGATGTTGAATTTTAGGTCACTCACATGGTAGCCAATCCGCTCTCCTCTGGAAGACGGTCACCCTTTGGGGATCTGAAAATTCTTTTTGTTCAGGTGGCGCCCCCTCTACAAGTTGGCCATCCCTCTGGGGGAGCCCAGAGCAAGACCAGCTCTCACCTGGTGGTGTTAAAATCTCACTAGGGCTTCCAAATATTGTACCCGAGCGAGTTAGAAAAACGCCACACTTTGAGATGAATTAAGAGTCCTTTATTAGCCGGAGACTGAGAGATGGCTAACTCTCAAAATTATCTCGGCCCTGAAGAAGGGGCTTGATTAACTTGTATACCTTGGTTTAGGAAGGGGGAGGGGGGGTCTAGTTAAAACAATTTTACAGAAGTAAAGTAGGCAATAAGTTAAAAGGATAAATGGTTACAAGAAAGTAAACAGTTCCAGGGGCAGGGGCTTTAAGACTATTACAAGATGATAGACATGGGGCTTTGGGCGTTACCAATCAGACGAATTCCTGGGAACTGTGGATATAGCTTGCCATAGTATCTTATTGTTTAATTACATTCTTGGATGTTCTGGGAGTCAGCTTGCACAAGTTAAGTCCTTGAGGAAGGGGCTGCCAGTGAAAGAGCCAAGATGGAGTCAGTCTGGCTGTCTTAGCTAAGGGAGAGTCAATTCAGGTGGAAACAAGGCTAGGTGATTAAAGGAAAAGAGAGAGTCCAAAAACAGAGTTAGTAAAAACCAGGTTGAGCATTACAATACCTAGACCCTGCTAGAAGAGATATATCGACTTTAATAGCCAGTCTTTTGGCCATGGGTAAAGTTCTAGACCTCCCACCTGTAAGAATTCATAAGAAAGTATGCTAATTACTCAGGCATATCATATAAAACCTTAGTGACAAAAATGGTGTCATAACAGGCACTGACAACTAGGTGCTATTGTGGCTCTTGAATCCACTCACAGCTGACATGATTGCCATTCTCCAACATGAGCAGAGTCTATGAATTTTGTGCTAAATCTCACACACATACCAATAGAAGATTGAAATTGTTACTCTCATACATGAATCTGATCCACAGCTGGTTTGGTGACTTTTGAATTACGATTCAGCAGACCTGCAGTGTTTTGACTCCCCTGCTGAGACAAAATCTTTAAATGGGATTGGGGCTCTTATATGTAAATCTTGCCCATTCTTGAGATAGTGATTCCTGTGCTTGAATCCAGCTTGAAGGAGGTGTTCATTCACATACCTGAAGCCAGGACTTTTGTGGGACTGTGAAACTTGTTTCTGAACATTTTCAAGTCTGTGATTGAGAAGTATGACTTTACCCAGCCTCTGAGTGTTTTCACTCTGTTTTCCAGGCCCACAGCACCATGGAAATTGTGACATACTTGCAACAAGCACCTAACATTATATAACACCTTCTTTGTCAATGCAACAAAAGACAGTTTTGGGTATCACTGGTACCAGCAACCAGCTGATGTAAAATCTTGGCCTGAACCCTGCCTACAATGAGCATTGTGGCTTTTATATAGGTCCATCATGTAAATTATGTGACTTTCTTCTAGTGCCCTGCCTCTACACACATAGTGCATTGTGAAACTTAACAGTGTACTGTATCCAGGTGATGTGACTCTCTTTTGTGGGTTAAAGGGTTCTGCCAATAGAAAGCTTTGTAACATATCACTTGGCTCAGCACCAAAGTGATGTTTCTTTTCTCTTGCCTAGACCCTGACCACCAAAGAGATTTTGACATATTGCCGAACCCAGCAACAAGAAGAAGTCACTCTGCTGCCTTCATCCTGCACATAGGTGCTATTGTACATCTATCAATGTCAATTGCCTATGTGAAGTTTGTCTTCTCTCCTTCCTAAACACTGATCCTAGTGGGGATTCAGATATATCACTGCAACCAGCATCCAAGAGGTGTGACTCTTCTTCCAGAGTCCTGTCCACAAGGAGGATTGTGATATTTCACTGGACCACAACCCATTCAAGTGATGTTACTTTCTTTTCTTCTCCCAGCCCACAGGTGATATTGTGCCATATACCTGAGACCATAACAAAGGCCTAATAATGACTCTTGCACTTGGATCCAGGACATGTGCAGGAAGGTGACTCTCATCATTGAACCTTTCCACAGGTGTTACTGTAACATGTACCTTTGCCCAGCTCCTGAGTTATTTAATAATCCTGCCTAGTTGTAGCCCACATATGACATTTTAATATATGTCTGTGCCAAGAATATTGTGGATTTGACTCTCATGTGTTAACAGTGTTCACAGAAAAGATCATAATATGTCTCTGGACCCATTGTCTAGGTAATGTGACTCTTCTCTCCTGCCTGAACATTGCTTCTAGTGATGAGTGTAGCATTTTAAGCATTGCATCCAAAAGACATTAGTCTCTTGCCTGGGCCTCATTTTAACATGAGGCATTGTGATATATCTCTAGGCCCTTCACTAAGGTGATATGACTCACCTCTCCTGCCTAGACAGTCTCCACGAGAGACATTATGCAATAGAGGTGGGCCTAACACTCAAGGTTTATGATTTTGTGTTAGGGCCCTGCCTACAAAGAAAATATTAAAATATTTCTGGCTCAAAATTTAGGTGACATGGCTATCCTGCCTGTTTAGTACTTCAGAGAGTAGGGTGAAATATACTAAGGCACAGCTAACAGACATGATAATGACTGACATATTAGGACACAGCCAATAGGAGAAATTTTGTCTTATAGCTATATTTAGGAATATGAGAGTCTTCCAGGATCTCCTTCTGGTGGTAAAATGGTCACAGAAGATTGCAATGCTCGCACATATTTTATAACAATCTTGTGTTTTATAGACAGTGTCACAACAGGGCTTAGCATACAGAGGAAATTGTGGGTCTCACATGCACACCCACCTGACAGTAAGGAGTTTCACTATCACATGGATGAAGACAACTGTTCTACATGAAACCCGGACATGTGTTGTATTATAAATCTAATCCCAATAATTTTATTCTATTGTGACTGTGATATAGATCTTTGCCAAGCACCTTTATGATTTCACTCTTCAGATTGGTTTGGGCCTACATATGGGATTTTGATATCTACCTGAGCCAAACTTGAAGTGATGTGACTCTTCTGCCTCAGTAATAATTGTGACATCAATGGATCCAGCACCCAGATGATGTTACATTCTTGTCTGGGCCATAGCCACAGACATCATAGTGACATTTCATTGTGTCCATTACTTAGAATACATAATTAACCTCTCTGGAATGGGCCCTGAACTCAGGGAAGAATAGTGATATATTCCTAGGCCAGGCACACAGGTATTGATACTCTTTTGTCAGGGCCAAGCCCAAAAGAGGGCATTTTGGCATATCACAGAGCCTATCATGTAGGTGATTTTGTTCTTCTGCTTGAGATCTGCCTACTTGAATAGTGACATATTGCTAGGCCAGGCAAAAAGCTGATGCTACTTTTTTGCCAGGTCTATGTTTTAAGGAAGGCTTTGTGATGTATCTCTGAACCTATCACCTAGGTGAGCTGACTTCCTGATTGGCCCTTCTCACATGGATTATTGTGATCAAGAGTAGAACCTGCATCTAGGTGATGTAAAATTCTTGCTGGGGCTTTTTCTAAGATGGACTTGTGAATATCTCAAGATACAAGACCAAGTGATGTGGCTCCTCAGCCTGGTTTCTTCCCACATAGTAAATGGTGACGTATATGCAAAGAAGCATACGGGTAACAAGACTCTTTTTCTGCTTGAGCTCTGCCAACTCATTGGGCCATATCTCTGAGCCCATGGCTAAAGCAATGAGACTCACTTATTCTGTCTGGGAATGGGAAGATTGTGACATACTGATGAGCCCAGAACCTAGGTAGTATGACTCTCATCTTCTTGCTGAACAAGGCCCACAAACAGGGCTTTTGCTGACTCTTAGGACCTAACACCTGTATGATGTTACTCTTTAGCCTAGGTCATGAATAAAGAGGGAATGGAGACATATTGATCTGCCCAGCAACATAATGATGTGACCCTTTTTCTTGTGCCAGAGCCACAGAAGTTATGTCAACATATCTTTGTCCCATACTGCAAATGTTTTGGCTCTCATCACTTTGTTGTGTTTCTTCCATGTGTTGTTGTATCACATTGCTGGCTCCAGCCCCCAGTTAATGTCATCCTCATTCCTAGGCCCTGCCTAGAGAGGGCATTGTGACATATTCCTTGGCACAGCACCTAAGTGATATTACCCTTCTGCCTAGCTTTTGCCCACAAATGGGATTATGACATATACTTTGCTTCAGTTTAAAGATATGATGATCAAGATTACAATGGGATTCAGCCAATAGGAAATATTTTGACTCTAGCAACTAGGTTTAGGTCAATACAGAAGGTATTTCATTGCATATTTATACAAATCTCACAGAGGTTTACAACACTAACTCATACCATGAAAACTTCTTGGGCTGTACAAAGAGTTTCATAACAGGGCCCAGCAAAATGTGAAGATTGTGACTCTCAACTACACACTCAGGTGAATGTAAAATTTGTTACCGTCCTATATTTCGAAAGCCCAATGTTGAGGTACTGAGTCTAATAAATGAATACAGCACAGGTTTGGAATGGTGACTTTCTTAAGTGAATCTGTCAACCTGTGAGATGATGATTCATTCCTGGATCCACCTAACAGGCATAATAATGGTCTCATCCCTGAGGCCAGCCTATAGGAGAAATGTTACTGTCACACCTGGGTTTAGGGCAATATGTAAGATCATGGGTCCATATAAGCATGAAGGCCTCAGAGAGGTTTATGACTCTCATCCATGTTGTATAAAGTTCTCAGGTGTTGTAGAGAGTGTCACACAATGGCCAGCATGCATGTGAGATTGTGACTTTCCTATACACAACTAGCTAATCATTAAGGATATCACCATTAAAGATGAGGAGATTGTGTCATATCCCTTGGCCTAGTACCTGGGTGTTCAGACATTTTGGTTTAAATTCCTTTTCATAAGGGCATTGTGGGTCAGATCATGATAATGTGACCCTTCTACCTGGGCCCTGCAAATGGGATATTTTCCCATCTCTCTGGGTCTACTGGCTAGGTGAGATGTCTCTCCTGTCAGTTTTGTGCCAACAATGGACACTGTGACATATCACCATATATAGCATCTAGGTAATATGATTCTACTCTCCTGCCTGGAATCTTCCCATTTAAGAAATTGTGACATATGATCCTACTCCCCTGCCTGGATCCTGCCCACTTAGGAAATTGTGACATACCACTGAGTGCAAAACCCACATGATGCTTCTCTTTGTCCTGGGTTCTGCCACAAGAGGGAATTACTTCATATTTCTGAGTCCAGCAAAAAGGTGGTGTGGTTCTCTTTTTTCTCTTCAAACCTGTCTACATTAGGCATGGTGAGCTATTATCTGAGGCAGTAAACAGATGATGTGGCCCTTCTGCCTAATTACTGCCCACTTGTTAAATTGTGACTAGGGATATTTCTAGGAGATATGACTCTCCTTTTCTACCTCAGACCTGCCTACTGGGCACACTGTGATATAACTCTCAGCTTACGGTTTAAGTGAAGTGACTCTTCTTCTGCCTGGCCTTTACAATGGGAGGATTTTGACGTATTACTGCCTGGCCTTTACAATGGGAGGATTTTGACGTATTACTGAGCCCAATACTCAGTTTATTTGATTCTTTTTTTTCTTGAACAATGCCAGCAAACAGAAATTTTGACCTATTGCCAGGCCCATCAAACAGATGAAGTTACTCTTTTTTCCTGGGTCCAGTATACAGAGAGAATTATGGACTATTGCTGGGCCAAGCACTCAATAATGTGACTCTCATGCCTATGCCAGAGACACAGAAGGTATTTCAACATATCCTGAGCCAATTATGTAGGTGTTACGGCTCTCATAACTTGCCTGCTTTTTCCCCCCATGTTGGATGGTGTCATATTGCTGAGTCCAGCACCCATTAAATGTGAATATAATTCCTATTCTCTGTCTAGGAGGGCACTGTGACATATTGCTTGGCACAGCACCTAAGTGATGTTACCCTCCTACCTAGTTTTTTGCCCACAAATGGGACTATCACGTATACTTTTCTTCAATTCACAGGCATGATTTTCAGACTTCAACTTGGATTCAGCCTATAGGAGATATTTTACCTTTCAATGCTAGGCCAAGGGGAATAGGTAAGGTCCTGATTTCTATATTTGTACCAAGCTCACAGAACTTTACAACCCTAACTCTCTTTTTTTATTATTATTATACTTTAAGTTTTAGGGTACATGTGCACAATGTGCAGGTTACTTACATATGTATACATGTGGCATGCTGGTGTGCTGCACCCATTAACTTGTCATTTAGCATTAGGTATATCTCCTAATGCTATCCCTCCTCTTTCCTCCCACCCTACAACAGTCCCTAGAGTGTGATGTTCCACTTCCTGTGTCCATGTGTTCTCATTGTTCAATTCCCACCTATGAGTGAGAACATGCGGTGTTTGGTTTTTTGTCCTTGTGATAGTTTACTGACAATGATGATTTCCAATTTCATCCATGTCCCTACAAAGGACATGAACTCATCATTTTTTATGGTTGCATAGTATTCCATGGTGTATATGTGCCACATTTTCTTAATCGAGTCTGCCTTTGTTGGACATTTGGGTTGGTTCCAAGTCTTTGCTATTGTGAATAGTGCCCCAATAAACATACGTGTGCATGTGTCTTTATAGCAGCATGATTTAGAGTCCTTTGGGTACATACCCAGTAATGGTATGGCTGGGTCAAATGGTATTTCTAGTTCTAGATCCCTGAAGAATTGCCACACTACCTTCCACAATGGCTGAACTAGTTTACAGTCCCACCAACAGTGTAAAAGTGTTCCTGTTTCTCAACATCCTCTCCAACACCTGTTGTTTCCTGACTTTTTAATGATTGCCATCCTAACTGGTGTGAGACGGTATCTCATTGTGGTTTATATTTGCATTTGTCTGATGGCCAGTGATGGTGAGCATTTTTACAAGTGTTTTTTGACTGCATAAATGTCTTCTTTTGAGAAGTGTCTGTTCATATCCTTCACCCACTTTTTGATGGAGTTGTTTGTTTTTTTCTTGTAAATTTCTTTGTGTTCATTGTAGATTCTGGATGTTAGCCCTTTGTCAGATGAGTAGGTTGCAAAAATTTTCTCCCATTTTGTAGGTTGCCTGTTCACTCTGATGGTAGTTTCTTTTGCTGTGCAGAAGCTCTTTAGTTTAATTAGATCCCATTTGTCAATTTTGGCTTTTGTTGCCATTGCTTTTGGTGTTTTAGACATGAAGTCCTAGCCCATGCCTATGTCCTGAATGGTAGTGCCTAGGTTTTCTTCTAGGGTTTTTATGGTTTTAGGTCTAACGTTTAAGTCTTTAATCTATTTTGAATTAATTTTTGTATAAGGTGTAAGGAAGGGATCCAGTTTCAGCTTTCTACATATGGCTAGCCAGTTTTCCCAGCAGCACATATTAAATAGGGAATCCTTTCCCCATTGCTTGTTTTTCTCAGATTCATCAAAGATCAGATAGTTGTAGATATACAGTTTTATTCCTTAGGGCTCTGTTCTGTTCCATTGATCTATATCACTGTTTTGGTAGCAGTACCATGCTGTTTTGATTACTGTAGCCTTGTAGTATAATTTGAAGTCAGGTAGCGTAATGCCTCCAGCTTTGTTCTTTTGGCTTAGTATTGACTTGGTGATGTGGGCTCTTTTTTGTTTCCACATGAACTTTAAAGTAGTTTTTTCCAATTCTGTGAAGAAAGTCATTGGTAGCTTGATGGGGATGGCATTGAATCTATAAATCACCTCAGGCATTATGGCCATTTTCACGATATTGATTCTTCCTACCCATGAGCATGGAATGTTCTTCCATTTGTTTGTATCCTCTTTTATTTCATTGAACAGTGGTTTGTAGTTCTCCTTGAAGAGGTCCTTCACATCACTTATAAATTTGATTCCTAGATATTTTATTCTCTTTGAAGCAATTGTGAATGGGAGTTCACGAATGATTTGGCTCTCTCTTTGTCTGTTATTGGTGTATAGAAATGCTTGTCGTTTTTGCCCATTGATTACAGATCGTGAGACTTTGCTGAAGTTGCTTATCAGCTTAAGGAGATTTTGGGCTGAGACAATGGGGTTTTCTAGATATACAATCATGTCATCTGCAAACAGAGACAATTTGACTTCCTCTTTTCCTAATTGAATACCCTTTATTTCCTTCTCCTGCCTAATTGCCCTGGCCAGAATTTCCAACACTATATTGAATAGGAGTGGCGAGATACGTCATCCCTGTCTTGTGCCAGTTTTCAAAGGGAATGTTTCCAGTTTTTGCCCATTCAGTATGATATTGGCTGTGGGTTCATCATAGATAGCACTTATTATTTTGAGATACGTCCCATCAATACGTAATTTATTGCGAGTTTTTAGCTTGAAGGGTTGTTGAATTTTGTCAAAGGCCTTTTCTGCATCTATTGAGATAATCATGTGGTTTTTGTCTTTGGTTCTGTTTCTATGTTGGATTACATTCATTGATTTGAATATATTGAACCAGCCTTGCACTCAAGGTATGAAACCCACTTGATCATGGTGGATAAGCTTTCTGTTGTGCTGCTGGATTCTGTTTGCCAGTATTTTATTGAGGATTTTTGCATCAATGTTCATCAATGATATTGGTCTAAAATTCTCTTTTTTGGTTGTGTCTCTGCCCAGCTTTGGTATCAGGATAATGCTGGCCTCATAAAAAGAGTTAGGGAGGATTCCCTCTCTTTCTATTGATTGGAATAGTTTCAGAAGGAATGGCAACAGTTCCTCCTTGTACCTCTGGTAGAATTCAGCTTTGAATCCATCTGGTCCTGGACCCTTTTTTGTTGGTAAGCTGTTGATTATTGCCACAATTTCAGAGCCTGTTATTGGTCTACTCAGAGATTCAACTTCTTCCTGGTTTAATCTTGGGAGGGTGTATGTGTCGAGGAATTCATCCATTTCTTCTAGATTTTCTAGTTTATTTGCGTAGAGGTGTTTGTAGTATTCTCTGATGATAGTTTGTATTTCTGTGGGATTGGTGGTGATATCCCCTTTTTCATTTTTTATTGCATCTATTTGATTCTTCTCTCTTTTCTTCTTTATTAGTCTTGCTAGTGGCCTATCGATTTTGTTGATCCTTTCAAAAAAACAGCTCCTGGATTCATTAATTTTTTGAAGGGTTTTCTGTGTCTCTATTTCCTTCAGTTCTGCACTGATCTTAGTTATTTCCTGCCTTCTGCTAGCGTTTGAATGTGTTTGCTCTTGCTTTTCTAGTTCTTTGAATTGTGATGTTAGGGTGTCAATTTTGGATCTTTCCTGCTTTCTCTTGTGGGCATTTAGTGCTCTAAATTTCCCTCTACACACTGCTTTAAATGTGTCCCAGAGATTCTGGTATGTTGTGTCTTTGTTCTCATTGGTTTCAAAGAACATCTTTATTTCTGCCTTCGTTTCATTATGTACCCAGTAGTCATTCAGGAGCAGGTTGTTCAGCTTCCATGTAGTCGAGCGGTTTTGAGTGAGTTTTTTAATCCTGAGTTCTATTTTGATTGCACTGTGGTCTGAGACACAGTTTGTTATAATTTCTGTTCTTTTACATTTGCTGAGGAGAGCTTTACTTCCAAGTATGTAGTCAATTTTGCAATAGGTGTAGTGTGGTGCTGAAAAGAATGTATATTATATTGATTTGGGGTGGAGAGTTCTGCAGATGTCTATTATCTCCACTTGGTGCAGAGCTGAGTTCAATTCCTTGGTATCCTTGTTAACTTTCTGTCTCATTGATCTGTCTAATGTTGACAGTAGGGTGTTAAAGTCTCCCATTATTATTGTGTGGGAGTCTAAGTCTCTTTGTAGGTCACTCAGGACTTGCTTTATGAATCTGGATGCTCCAGTACTGGGTGCATATATATTTAGGATAGTTAGCTCTTCTTGTTGAATTGATCCCTTTACTATTATGTAACGGCCTTCTTTGTCTCTTTTGATCTTTATTGGTTTCAAGTCTGTCTTATCTGAGAGTAGGATTGCAACCCCTGCCATTTTTTGTTTTCCATTTGCTTGGTAGATCTTCCTCCATCCTTTTATTTTGAGCCTATGTGTGTCTCTGCACATGAGATGGGTTTCCTGAATACAGCACACTGATGGTTCTTGACTCTTTATCCAATTTGCCAGTCTGTGTCTTTTAATTGGAGGATTTAGTCCATTTACACTTTAAGTTAATATTGTTATGTGTGAATTTGATCCTGTCATTATGATGTTAGCTGGTTATTTTGCACATTAGTTGATGCAGTTTCTTCCTAGCCTTGATGGTCTTTACAATTTGGCATGATTTTGCAGTGGCTGGTACCAGTTGTTGCTTTCCATGTTTAGTGCTTCCTTCAGGAGCTCTTTTGGGCAGGTCTGGTGGTGACAAAATCTTTCCGCATTTGCTTGTCTGTAAAGTATTTTATTTCTCCTTCACTTATGAAGCTTAGTTTTGTTGGATATGAAATTCTGGGTTGAAGATTCTTTTCTTTAGGAATGTTGAATATTGGCCCCCGCTCTCTTCTGGCTTGTAGAGTTTCTGCCAAGAGATCCGCGGTCAGTCTGATGGGATTCCCTTTGAGGTTAACCTGACATTTCTCTCTTGCTTCCCTTCGCATTTTTTCCTTCATTTCAACTTTGAGGAATCTGACAATTATGTGTCTTGGGGTTGCTCTTCTCGAGGAGTATCTTTGTGGTGTTTTCTGTATTTCCTGAATTTGAATGTCGTCCTGCCTTGCTAGATTAGGGAAGTTCTCCTGGATAATATCCTGCAGAGTGTTTTCCAACTTCGTTCCATTCTCCTCATCACTTTCAGGTACACCAATCAGATGCAGATTTGGTCTTTTCACATAGTCCCATGTTTCTTGGAGGTTTTGTTCATTTCTTTTTACTCTTTTTTCTCTAAACTTCCCTTCTTGCTTCATTTCATTCATTTCATCTTCCATCACTGATACCCTTTCTTCCAGTTGATCACATCAGCTCCTGAGGCTCCTGCATTCTTCATGTAGTTCTCGAGCCTTGGCTTTCAGCTCCATCAGCTCCTTTAAGCACTTATCTGTATCAGTTATTCTAGTTTAGTTCTCAAGCCTTGGCTTTCAGCTCCATCAGCTCCTTTAAGCACTTCTCTGTATCAGTTATTCTAGTTATACATTTATCTAAATTTTTTTCGAAGTTTTTAACTTCTTTGCCTTTGGTTTGAATTTCCTCCTGTAGCTTAGAGTAGTTTGATCATCTGAAGCCTTCTTCTCTCAACTCATCAAAGTAATTCTCCATCCAGCTTTGTTCTATTGCTGGAACTATGTTCCTTTGGAGGAGGAGATGCACTCTGCTTTTTAGAGTTTGCAGTTTTTCTGCTCTGTTTTTTCCCCATCTTTTTGGTTTTATCTACTTTTGGTCTTTGATGACGGTGATGTACAGATGGGTTTTTTGTGTGGATGTCCTTTCTGTTTGTTAGTTTTCCTTCTAAAAGACAGGACCCTCAGCTGCAGGTCTGTTGGAGTTTGCTAGAGGTCCACTCTGGACCCTGTTTACCTGGGTATCAGCAGCAGTGGCTGCAGAACAGCAGGATTTTCATGAACTGAGAAGGCTGCTGTCTGATCATTCCTCTGGAAGTTTTGTCTCAGAGGAGTACCTGGCCATGTGAGTTGTCACCCTGCCCCTACTGCGGGGTGCCTCCCAATTAGGCTGCTTTGGGGTCAGGGGTCAGGGACCCACTTGAGAAGGCAGTCTGCCCATTCTCAGATCTCCAGCAATGTGCTGGGAGAACCACTGCCCTCTTCAAAGCAGTCAGACAGGGACATTTAAGTCTGCAGAGGTTATTGCTGTCTTTTTGTTTGTCTGTGTCCTGCCCCCAGATGTGGAGCCTACAGAGGTAGGCAGGCCTCCTTGAGCTGTGGTGGGCTCCACCCAGTTGGAGGTTCCCAGCTGCTTTGTTTACCTAAGCAAGCCTGGGCAATGGTGGGCGCCCCTCCTCCAGCCTCGCTGCCACCTTGCAGTTTGATCTCAGACTGCTGTGCTAGCAATCAGTGAGACTCTGTGGGCATCGGACCCTCCGAGCCAGGTGTGAGATATAATCTCCTTGTGCGCCATTTTTTAAGCCTATCGGAAAAGCACAGTATTAAGGTAGGAGTGACCTGATTTTCCAGGTGCCTTCTGTCACCCCTTTCTTTGACTAGGAAAGGGAACTCCCTGACCCCTTGCATGTCCTGAGTGAGGCAATGTCTCACCCGGCTTTGGCTCATGCACGGTGTGCTGCAACCACTGTCCTGCCCCCACTGTCTGGCACTCCCTTGTGAGATGAACCCAATACCTCAGATAGAAATGCAGAAGTCACCCATCTTCTGTGTCACTCACGCTGGGAGCTGTAGACCAGAGCTGTTCCTATTTGGCCGTCTTGGCTGCCTCTCCAACCCTAACTCTTAATGTGTAAACCCCTTATGTGGTATAGAGAATTTCAGGAAAGTGACCAACAATTAGTTCACATTTGAATTCTCATTTACACACCCAGATGAAAGCAAATATCACCTTCCCCCATGTGAAAAGCCCACTGTTTAGATCTTGAGTCTAACAAGTGAATACACAACCAAGTTGGAATTGTGACCTTCATATGTGGATCTGGCCACAGGTTGGATGGTGTCTCAACCCCTAATCTAGCTCACAGGCATAATAATGAGTCTCATACCTGAACCCAGTCTGCAATAAAGATGTTGAATATTATACCTCAGTTTAGGGCAATTGTGAGATCATGAATCCATATGATCATACAGGCCTCAAAGTGGTTTTCCACACTGATTGATGCTAGATAAAGCTTTTGAAATGTTGTAGAGTTTCATAGAATGGCCAAGGTAAAACATGAGATTATGATTCTAATATAAACACACAGCTCACAGTTAATGGAGGCATTCTCTAGGACAAAAAGATTTGGCATATAACTTGTCTTAGTACACAGGTGTTGAGACTTTTTGGCTTAAATTCCTTCCCATGTGTGCATTGTTACATATCACCGGGTCAGAATCATAATAATGTGACTCTTCTGCCTGAACCTTGAAAATAGTGGATATTATCACATATCTCTTGGCCTAGAAGCTGGGTGATTCATCTCCACTGACTGTACCCTGCCTTCAGGGGACATTGTAAAATGTTCCTTGACTTAACATCTAGATAATGTGACTCTCCTCTCCTGCCTGGGTCCTGATCACCAAAGAAATTGTGGCATACCACTTATGGCAAAACCTAGGTTATGTGACTGTCTTTCATATTCTAGACTCTGGCAAGACAGGGAATTGTTACATATTGCAGATCCAAATACCTAGGTGGAATAATTCTCCCTTTGCTTTCTCTTCCCTGCCTATAGTGAATTTGTGACACACTATTTGAGGTTTCACCCAGATGATGTGACTCTTCTAACTAGGCCTAGCCTACAAATCAAATTATACTGTATCACTGGCTCAGCACCCAGGTGATGTGACTTTCTTGCCTTGTCCCTTCTCACTGTGAACTTGTGGCATGTACCTTGGTTAAGCAAACATGCACAAGAGTAACCCTCAAACCTGGACTCAGCCAGTGGAGATATTTTGACTCTCATTGCCAGAATCACAGCCATGGGTAAAATCCTGGGTTTTTCACTTGTGTAAATTTCACAAAGGATTATAAGTCTCAGGTATATCATATAAAGCCTTAATTGTGCAAAGAATGTCAAAACAGAGATCAGTAACCATGTAAGAATGTGACTCTTGTATGTACACTTAGCTGAAATGATTGTTATTCTCAAACATCAACAGGACCTAGGCATGAGGTCCTTAATCTCACACATAAAAAGAAGTTGAAGATTGAAATAATAGCTCTCATACATGGATCTGATTCACAGGTGGATTCGTAATATTTGAACCATTATTCAGCACCCCTGTGGTGCTCTGACTCCCCTACTGGAACAAAATCTTCAAGTGAGATTTGGGCTTTTATACATGGATTTTGCCCAAGGTTGAGATTGTGACTCTTCTACTTTGGCCCAACTCATAGAAAGATTTGACTCACCTAAAAAAAGCCAGGATTTCTGTGTGATGTAAAAATTCTTTCTGAACCTTTCTGGGAGTGTGATTGTCACAGGTAATTTTGCCCAGCACAGGGATAATTTGACTGTCTTTTCTAGGCCCAGGCCACAGATGAAACTATACTGTATGTAGAATAAGCACCTTAGAAATGTACACCAACTTCGTTGGCTCTGTCTATAAAGGGAACTTTTATATACCAGTGGGTTCATCACCCAGGTGATGTGAATTGTCTGCCTGAAACCTGCCTACAAAGAGAATTGTGTTTTATATCTAGATCCATCATGTAAGTGATGTGACTCTCTTCTACTCCCTTGGCCCTGTGCAAACAGTGCATTGTGACACATCATTCAGTACTGACCAATGTGCCGTAATTCTCCTTTTGGGGTTCTGCCCACTGGAAACATTGTAACATATCACTTGGCTCAGCCCATAGGTGATGTTTCTTTGCTTTTGTGTGGACACTGACCACATGGAGATTGTGACATATTGCTTGTCCAACACCAAAGTGAAGTTACTCTCCAAGCTTCGTACTACACATATGGGTCACTGTGACACATATCTAGGTCTATTCCCTAGGTGAAGTGAATCTCCTCTCCTGCCAAATTTTTACCCACAATGAAACCAGAAACCAGATTATGTGACTCTTCTGACAGGGTTCTGCCCACAAGGTTGATTGTGACATCTCAATGGACCCGCACCAATGTAGGTGATCTGTTTTTCTTGTCTTCACTTTGGGAACAGGTGATATTGTGCTATATAATTAAGACCATAACAAAAGCCTAATAACAGCTCTTATGCCTGGATTCAGGGTATGTGCAGGATGGTGACTCTTATTCTTAGACATTTCCACAGGTGTAATTTTGACATATACCTTTGACCAGCTCCTTAGTGATTTAATAATATAACTCTCTTCCCCTGCCTGTGCCTTTAAAATAGTGACATATTGTTAAGCCCTGCCTTTAGGTCATGTGACTCTCTTCCTTTTTCTGAACCATGCCAACTAAGGGAAATTTTGTCCCATTCCCCTAGATGATGTTAGTCTTCTGCTAGATTCCTGAATAAAGAGGGATTTACTGCAGACTGTTGTGACCAGCAACCTGAAGATGCTAGTGTCCTTCCTGGTCAGAGACACAGAGTGTATTTTGACGTATCTTCCACCCATTATGTAGATATTTTGTCTCTCATCTATTGGCTAAGTTTTTCTCATGTGGAATTGTGTCATATTGATGGGCTCAGTACCCAGTTAATGTGATCCTCCTCTCTAGGTGTTACCTAGAGAGGGCATTGTGACATGTTGATTGCCACTTCATCTAAGTGATGTTACTTTTTTTCCTAACTTTTGCCCACAAATGGGATTATGGTATATTAATTGCTTCAATTCACAGGCATGATGGCCAAACTTTTATTGAAATCTAGCCAATAGGAGATATTTTACCTCTCATCATTAGGCTTAGGGCAATAGGTGAAATCCTGTGTTTCATATTTGTACAAAGCTCAGAGAAGTTTACAATGTTAATTCATATTGTATACACTCCTTGGGTGGTACAGGGAGTTACATACCAATGCCCAGCAAAAAGTTAGCATTGTGATTCTCAATTACACGGCCAGGTGAAGTAAAAGTTGTCATCATTTTACATTTATAAAGCCCACTGTTGAGGTACTGAGTCTAAAAAGGTAAAACAGTATCAAGGGGAAATTGTGACACTCATATGTGGATCTGGCCACAGGTGTGATCGTGACTCAGTTTGGACCAGGCTCACAGGTATAAAAATGAGTCTCATTCCTGAACTCAGCCTAAATGAAAATGTTGACTATCATACCTGGGTTTAAGCAGCATATAAGATCATCAGTCCTTGTAAGCATGTGGGCCTCAGAGTAGTTTCTGACTGTCATGCATGCTATATAAAGCCCTTGGATATTTTAGAATGTGTCATACAATGGTGCAGCTCACACGTGACATTGTGATTCATATATACACAAAGCTAACATTTAACATTGTCACCCTCAAGGATGAAAAGATTGCATCATGTCACTGGGTCAAGTACTAAGGGGTTAAAATTTTGCTTAAATTGTTTCACATGTGAAGATGGCAGGATAGGAAGAGCTCCAGTCTACACCTCCCAGTGTGAATGATGCAGAAGACGGGTATTTCTACATTTCCAGCTGAGGGACTGGGTTCATCTCACTGGGGAGTGTCAGACAGTGGGTGCAGGATGTGGGTGCAGCACACCATGCATGAGCCAAAGCAGGGTGAAGCATCACGTCACCCGAGAAGTGCAAGGGGTCAGGGAATTCCTTTTCCTAGCCAAAAAAAGGGGTGACAGATGGGTCACTCCACCCTAATACTGTGCTCTTCCAATGGGCTTAACAAATGGCACACCAGGAAATTGTATCCAGCATCTAGCTCAGAGTGTCCTAAGCCCATGGAGCCTCGCTCATTGCTAGCACAGCAGTCTGAGATCAAACTGCAAAGTGGCAGCCAGGCTGGGGGAGGGGCACCCGACATTGCCCAGGCTTGAGCAGGTAAACAAACCAGCTGGGAAGCTTGAACTGGGTGGGGCACACCACACCTCAAGGAGACCTGCCTGCCTATATAGGCTCCACATCTAGGGGCAGAGCACAGACAAACAAAAGACAGCAATAACCTCTGCAGACTTAAATGTCCCTGTCTGACAGTTGTGAAGAGAGTAGTGGTTCTCCCAGCACACAGCTTGAGATCTGAGAATGGGCAGACTGCCTCCTCAAGTGGGTCCCTAACCCCCAAGCAGCCTAACTGGGAGGCACCCCCCAGTAGGGGCAGACTGACACCTCACAGATCCGGGTACTCCTCTAAGACAAAATTTCCAGAGGAATGATCAGGCAGCATTTGCGGTTAACCAATATCTGCTGTTCTGCAGCCACCGCTGCTGATACCCAGGCAAACAGGGTCTGGAGTGGACCTAGAGTAAACTCCAACAGACCTGCACCTGAGGGTCCTGACTGTTAGAAGGAAAACTAACAAACAGAAAGGACATCCACACCAAAAACCCATCTGTACATCACCATTGTCAAAGACCAAAGGTAGATAAAACCACAAAGATGGGGAAAAAGCAAAGCAGAAAAACCAGAAACTCTAAAAATCAGATCATCTCTTGTTCTCCAAAGGAATGCAGCTCCTCACCAGAAATGGAACAAAGCTGGATGGAGAATGACTTTGGCAAGTTGACAGAAGGAGGCTTCAGGAGATCAAACTAATCTGAGCTAAAGAAGGAAGTTCAAACCAATGGCAAAGCAGTTAAAAAATTTGAAAAAAAAATTAGACGAATGGATAACTAGAATAACCAATACAGAGAAGTCTTTAAAGTACCTGATGGAGCTGAAAACCATGGCACAAGAACTATATTATGAATGCACAAGCCTCAGTAACTGTTGCGATCAACTGGAAGAAAGGGTATCAGTGATGGAAGATGAAATGAATGAAATGCAGCATGAAGAGAAGTTTAGAGAAAAAAGAATAAAATGAAATGAACAAAGTCTCCAAGAAACATGGGACTATGAGAAAGGACCAAATCTACGTCTGATTGGTGTACCTGAAAGTGATGGGGAGAATGGAACCAAGTTGGAAAACACTCTGCAGGATATTATCCAGGAGAATTTCCCCAACTGGCAAGGCAGGCCAATATTCAATTCAGGAAATACAGAGAACACCACAATGATACCCCTTGAGAAGAGCAACTCCAAGACACATAATTGTCCGATTTATCAAAGTTGAAATGAAGGAAAAAATATTAAGGGCAGCCAGAGATAAAGGTCGGGTTACCCTCAAAGGGAAGCCCATCAGACTAACAGCAGATCTCTCAGCAGAAACTCTGCAAGCCAGAAGAGAGTGGGGACCAATATTCAACATTCTTAAAGAAAAGAATTTTCAACCCAGAATTTCATATACAGCCAAACTAAGCTTCATAAGTGAAGGAGAAATAAAATACTTTACAGACAAGCAAACACTGAGAGATTTTGTCACCACCAGGCCTGCCCTAAAAGAGCTCCTGAAGGAAGCACTAAACAAGGAATGTAACAACCAGTACCAGTCACTGCAAAAACATGCCAAATTTTAAAGACCATCAAGGCTAGGAAGAAACTGCATCAACTAATGAGGAAAATTCCCAGCTAACATCATAATGACAGGATCAAATTCACACATAACAACACTAACCTTCAATATAAATGGGCTAAATGCTCCAATGAAAAGACACAGACTGGCAAATTGGATAAAGAGTCAAGATCCATCAGTGTGCTGTATTCAGGAAACGCATCTCATGTGCAGAGACACACATGGGCTCAAAATAAAGCGATGGAGGAAGGTGTACAAAGCAAATGGACAACAAAAAAAGGCAGGGTTGCAATCCTAGTCTTGGATAAAACGGACTTTGAACCAACAAACATCAAAAGAGACAAATAAGATCATTACCTAATGGTAAAGGGATCAATTCAACAAGAAGAACTAACTATCCTAAATATATATGCACCCAACACAGGAGCACTCAGATTCATAAAGGAAGTCCTTAGGGAACTACAAAGAGACTTAGAGTCCCACACAATAATAATGGGAGAATTTAACACCCCACTGGAAATGTTAGACAGATCAAGGAGACAGAAAGTTAAGAAGTATATCCAGGAATTGAACTCAGCTCTGCACCCAGAGGACCTAATAGACATCTACAGAACTCTCCACCCCAAATCAACAGAATATACATTCTTCTCAGCACCGCATCACATTCATTCCAAAATTGACCACATAGTTGGAAGTAAAACACTCTTCAGCAAATGTAAAAGAACAGAAATTATAACAAACTGTCTGTCAGACCACAGTGCAATCAAACTAGAACTCAGGATTAAGAAACTCACTAAAAACTGCTCAATTACATGGAAACTGAACAACCTGCTCCTGGATGACTACTAGGTACATAACGAAATGAAGGCAGAAATAAAGATGTTCTTTGAAACCAAAGACAACAAGACACAGCATACCAGAATCTCTAGGACACATTCAACGCAGTGTGTAGAGGGAAATTTGTAGCACGAAATACCCACAAAAGAAAGCAGGAAAGATCTAAAATTGACACCCTAACATCACAATTAAAAGAACTAGAGAAGCAAGAGCAAAAAATTCAAAAGCTAGCAGAAAGCAAGAAATAACTAAGATCAGAGCAAAACTGAAGGAGATAGAGACATAAAAACCCTTCAAAAGATAAATAAATCCAGGAGCTGGTTTTTTGAAAAGATCAACAAAATTGATAGACTACTAAAGAAGAAAAGAGAGAAGAATCAAATAGACGCAATAAAAAATGAGAAAGGGGATATCACCACTGATCCCACAGAAATACAAACTACCATCAGAGAATACTATAAACACATCTAAGCAAATAAACTAGAAAATCTAGAAGAAATGGATAAATTCCTCGACACATACACCCTCCCAAGACTAAACCAGGAAGAAGTTGAATCTCTGAATAGACCAGTAACAGGCTCTGAAAAAAATTGAGGAAATAATCAATAGCTTACCGACCAAAAAGAGTCCAGGACCAGATGGATTCACAGCCAAATTCTACCAGAGGTACAAGGAGGAGCTGGTACCGTCCCTTCTGAAACTATTCCAATCAATAGAAAAAGAGGGAATCCTCCCTAACTCATTTTATGAGGCCAGCATCATCCTAGTACCAAAGTCTGGCAGAGACGCAACAAAAAAAGAGAATTTTAAACCAATATTCTTGATGAACATTGATGCCCAAATCCTCAATAAAATACTGGCAAAATGAATCCAGCAACACATCAAAAACTTATCCACCTTGATCAAGTGGGCTTCATCCCTGTGATGCAAGGCTGGTTCAACATATGAAAATCGACAAACGTAACTAGCGTATAAACAGAACCAAAGACATACACCACATGATTTTCTCAATAGATGAAGAAAATGCCTTTGACAAAATTCAACATCCCTTCATGCTAAAAACTCTCAATAAATCAGTATTGATGGGCATATCTCAAAATAATAAGCGCTATCTATGACAAACCCACAGCCAATATCATACTGAATGGGCAAAAACTGGAAGCATTCCCTTTGAAAACTGGCACGAGACATGGATGCCATCTCCCACCACTCTTATTCAACATAGTGTTGGAAGTTCTGGCCAGGGCAATCAGGCAGGAGAAGGAAATAAAGGGCATTCGATTAGGAAAAGAGGAAGTCAAATTGTCCCTGTTTGCAGATGGCATGATTGTGTATCTAGAAAACCACATCCTTTCAACCCAAAATCTCCTTAAGCTGATAAGCAACTTCAGCAAAGTCTCAGGATACAAAATCAGTGTGCAAAAATCACAAGCATTCTTGTACACTAATAACAGACAGAGAGCCAAATCATGAGTGAACTGTCATTCACAATTGCTTCAAAGAGAATCAAATACCTAGAAATCCAGCTTACAAGGGATGTGAAGGACCTCTTCAAGGAGAACTACAAACCACTGTTCAATGAAATAAAAGAGGATACAAACAAATGGAAGAACATTCCGTGCTCATTGGTAGGAAGAATCAATATCGTGAAAATGGCCATGTTGCCTAAGGTAATTTATAGCTTCAATGCCGTACTCATCAAGCTACCAATGACTTTCTTCACAGAACTGGAAAAAACTACCTTAAAGTTCATATGGAAACAAAAGGAGAGCCCACATTGCCAAGTCAATCCTAAGCTAAAAGAACAAACCTGGAAGCATCACACCACCTGACTTCAAACTATACTACAAGGCTACAGTAACCAAAACAGCATGGTACTGGTACCAAAACAGAGATATGAACAAATGGACAAGAACAGAGCCCTCAGAAATAATGCTGCATATCTACAACTATCTGATCTTTTACCTGACAAAAACAAGCAAAGGGGACAGGATTAACTATTTAATACATGGTGCTGAGAAAACTGGCTAGCCACGTGTAGAAAGCTAAAACTGGATCCCTTCCTTACACCTTATAAAAAAATTAATTCAAGATGGATTAAAGACTTATGTGTTAGAACTAAAACCATAGAAACCCTAGAAGAAAACCTAGGCAATCCCATACAGGAAATAGACATGGGCAAGGACTTCATGTCTAAAACACCAAAAGCAATGGCAACAAAAGCCAAAATTGAGAAATGGGATCTAATTAAACTAAACAGCTTCTGCACAGCAAAATAAACCACCATCAGACTGAACAGGCAACCTAGTGAATGTGAGAAAATTTTTGCAACCTTCTCATCTGACAAAGGGCTAATATTCAGAATCTACAGTGAACTCAAATAAATTTACAAAAAAATAAAAAAATAAAACAACCCCATCAAAAAGTGGGTGAAGGATATGAACAGACACTTCTCAAAAGAAGACATTTATGCAGCCAAAAAACACATGAAAAAATGCTCACCATAACTGGTCAACAGAGAACTGCAAATCAAAACCACAGTGAGATACCATCTCACAGTAGTTAGAGTGGTGATCATTTAAAAATCAGGAAACAACAGGTGCTGGAGAGGATGTGGAGAAATAGGAACACTTTTACACTGTTGGTGGGACTGTAAACTAGTTCAACCATTGTGGAAGTCAGTGTGGTGATTCCTCAGGGATCTAGAACTAGAAATACCATTTGACCCAGCAATCCCATTATTGGGTATATACCCAAAGGATTATAAATCATGCTGCTATAAAGACACATGCACACGTATGTTTATTGCAGCACTATTCACAATAGCAAAGACTTGGAACCAACCCAAATATCCAACAATGATAGACTGGATTAAGAAAATGTGGTACATATACACCATGGAATACTATGCAGCCATAAAAAAGGGTGAGTTCATGTCCTTTTTAGGTACATGGATGAAGCTGGAAACCATCATTCTCAGCAAACTATTGCAAAGACAAAAAAACAAGCACTGCATGTTCTCACTCACAGGTTGGAATTGAACAATGAGAACACATGGACACAGGAAGGGGAACATCACTCACCAGGGACTGTTGTGTGGTGTGTGTGTGGGGGACTGATGTCATTAGGAGATATACCTAATGCTAAATGATGAGTTAATGGGTGCAGCACACCAATATGTCATATATATACATATGTAACAAACCTGCACATTGTGCACATGTACACTAAAACTTAAAGTATAATAATAATAATAATAATAATAGTTTCACATGTGTGCATTCTGACATATTATTGGGTGAGTATCATAATATTGTGACTTTTCTGCCTGGGTGCTACAAAAAAGGGGTATTATCACATAACTCTGACCCTATCAGCTAGGTGATTTGTATGTTTTGCATGTGCATTACCCTCAAGGAACATTGTGACATCGTTGGACGTAGCATCTAAGAAATGTGACTCTTCTTTTCTCTCTGGGTTTTTCCAACTAAAGGAATTGTGACATACCGATGAGTGGAAAACATAGGTAATGCAACTTTCCTCTTTATTCTGGAATCTGCCAAAAGAAGAGATTATTACCTATTGCTGAGCCCAGCACCTACATGGTGTGACTCTCTTCTTTTCCTACACATCTGTCTACATTGGACATGGTGCTATATTATTTGAGGCCATACCAAGGTGATGTGACTCTTCTGACTTGGCCCTGCCTGCAAAGACTTTTTTAAGGTATCTTGAGCTCAGAATCCAGGTGATGAAACTCTCCTGCCTTGTTTCTGTACACAGGTGAATTTGTGACATATATCTGTGTTCAGCTCACAAGTACAAATATAACTATCATATCTAGACCCAGAAGGGAAAGAAATTCTGACTCTCATAGCCAGTCTTATGACCATAAGTAAAGTAATGGGTCTACTAATTGTATAAAGTTCACAGAGGATTATGACACTCCGGGATATCATATAAAATCTGAGTGGTACAAAGTGTCATAACACAGAAACGCAACCAGGTGCAATTGTGACACTTGGATGCACACCCAGCTTAGCTGGTTATCATTCTCTCACAAGAACAGGGCCCAGAAATAAGGTTCTAAATCTCAAAAATAAAAAAAAGAAAGAAAGAAAGAAAGAAAAAGAAAAAGAGCAGTCGAAATTTGAATTTTTTCATCACATACACAGATCTGACCCAGGGCTGATTTGGTGATGTATAATTCAGCAAAACTGAGGTTCTGTGACACCCCTCGTGGAACACAATCTTCATGTGGGAGTAAGCATCTTATATATGAATCTTTCCCATTGTTAAGATTGTGACTTCTCAGCTTCAACCCAATTTACAGGAGGTGTGGACTCACATACTCAAAGCCAGGACTTGTGTCAGACTGTGAAACTTATTTCTGAATATTTCTTAGTGTGTGATTAGGACATAAAAGTTAGCCCAGCTCTTGAAAAATTTTACTGTCCTTTTTAGGCTATGACCACAGATAAAATTGTGACATACTTGGACTATACACCTAAGCCAACGTGTCTGGACCTACCTACAAAAGGCAGTTTTACATATCACTGGGACCAGCACTCAGTGATGTGAAATATATGCCTGATCTCTACCTATAAATATTATTTGAGCTTATATCTAGGTCCATTATGTAAGTGATGTGACTCCTTTCTACTGCCTTGGCCCTGCACTTATGGTGCATTGTGACACAAAACTGGATACTGCACCCTGGTGGTTTGACTCCGTGTTTTGTGTTCCACCAACAGGAACTTTGTAACATATCACTTGGCTCAGCACCTGGGTAATGTTTCTTCTCTCTCTCCTCACCTTGAACTCAGCGGAGATTGTGACATATTGCTAAACCCAGTGCCAAGGTGAGGTCACTTTAATACCTTGATCCTGGACATAGAAACTATTGTGAAATACATCTAGGTCAATTGCCTAGATCAACTGAGTCTACTCTAACTCTTAAGCTTTTCCCACAGGTAGAATTTTGATATATCAGTAAAACCAGCATCCATGTGATGTGACCCCATTTTCAGGATTCCGCCCACAAGTATTGTGACATCTCACTGGACCAGCACCCACCCAGGTGACATGACCTTCCTGCTTGCTCTCTGCCCACAAGTGATATGTGCCATATATCTGAGACCCGAGAAGAGGACCAATCATTACTCTTAAACCTGGAGCCACGCTATATACATGATAGTGACTCCCATTCCTGGAATTTTCTGCCAGTGTTACTGTGACATATACCTTTTCCCAGCTCATGAGTAATTTAATAATCCTGCCTATATGCAGCCCACACATTTGGATATTTACCTCAGCAGAACACCTTGAAGATCTGATTCTCATGTCTTAAAAATATCCTCAGGGAGGATTGCTACATATTTCGGGACCCAACATCTAGTTATCTGACTATCTCTCCTGCCTAGACCCTGCTTCCACTGGGGATTGTAGCATTTCCAAGCTCTGCATCCAATTCATATGATTTTCTTGTCCTGTCCTTTCAACAGAGTAAGTTTTGACATATCTTTGGGCCTATCATTTAGGTGATATGAGTCTCCTCTTCCATCTGGACAGTGCTCAAAAGAGACATTATGTCATACATCTCAGCGTAACCCCCAAATTGTGCAACTTTACTGCCAGGAACTTGCCTGCAAAGAGAATATTGGAAATTTTCTGGTTCAGCATTTAGGTGACTTGGCTGTGTTCACTGTTTCATTACAACAAAGTAAATTCCGATATATACCTAGGCACAGCTCACAGGCATGATAATGACTCTCATATGTGGACCCCAGAAATAGGAGTAATTTTGACTCTCATAACTTGCTTTAGAAACATGAGTGATTAAACCACTTTCTGATAAAAAAAAAGTCAAATAGTATTATAACACCTCAGATATTTAATAAAGGCTTTGACTTGTACAGAGAATGTCACAACAGAACCCAGCAGAAATGTGAAATTGTGAGTCTCGTATTCTCACCCTGCTGACAGTAAGAACTGTCACTGTCTCACATATGTGAAGCCAACTCTCACTCATGAGAACAGGACATGTGTGATACTGTAAATATCCTTTTGGGTATTTTCTTCAAGTGTAATTGTAATATAAATATTTGTACAGTTTCTGTGGGATTTGACTCTCCATACCTGTTTCTGCCTACATATGTTACTGTGGTATTCACCGGGCCCAACTTTAGGTGATGTTTCTCTCCTTCCTGGTCCCTGCTGTCAGTAAGACTCATGGAATATTTCTAGATCCAGGACCCAGGTCATGTTATATTTCTGCCTGACCCATGCCCACAGAATTTATTGTGATGTTTCACTCTGTCAACCACTTGGGTGACATAATTCTCCTCATTAGAATGGGCCCTGCACACAATGGGGAAAAATAACATATGGCTGGGCCAGGCACACAGGTTACAGTACTCTTTTGCTAGGGCCATGTCCCAAAGGGGATATTGTGACAAATCTCTTGGCCTATCACCTAGGTGATGTTGTTCTCTTTGGGTCCTGCTTCCCTGGATTGTGTCCTATTGCTAGGCTAGGTATTCAGGTGATGATACTCTTTCAGCAGGGCCATGCCTCAAGGAGGACATTTTGACATAACCCTGAGCCTATCATCTAGGTGGTTTGACTTACTACTTGGGCCCTGATCACGTGGAGCATTGTGACGTAAGGGTGGAACCTGCACCTATTTGTTGTAACTCTCTTGCCTTGGTCCTGTCCTAAGGGAGTTTTGTGACATATCTAAGAACCCAGCATCAAGGTGATGTGGCTTTTCTACCTCCCTTCACCTCACATATTAGATTATATCATATACCTAATGAAGCACCTAGGTAATATGACCATTCTCTACTGCCAGATCTCTGCATACTTGGACCATTGGGCTATAGATGTGAGCTTGTTTGTTAATTGAATTGACTCTTTTCTTCTCCCTGAGCCTTTATAATGGGGTGATGTGGCATATTGCCAAGCCTAATCCTTAGGCAATATGACTCTACTCTTGTTTCCAAACCATGCCCATGAAAAGGAATTTTGACATAATGCAGGGCTCAGGAACCAGATGGCGTTCCTCTTCTACCTGGTTCCTGCATATAGAGAGACTTATGGCATATTTCTGGGCCCTCCATCCTGATAATGTATCTCTCCTTCCTGTGCCAGAGTGACAGAAAGTATTTTTACACATCGTGGACCTATTCTGCAGGTGTTTTTGCTCTCATCACTTTTCTGTTTTTTTTTTTCCACTTGGGATTGTGTCACATTGCTGAGCCCAGCACCCAGTTAATGTAACCCTAATTACTGTACCTTCCCTAGAGAGGGCATTGTGACATATTGCTTGGTACAGCACCTAAATTGTGCTACCTCCCTGCCAAGTTTTTTGTCTTACAAATGGGATTATGAAATTTACACTGCTTCAGCTCACAGGCAAGATGATCAAACTTAAATTGGGATTCCACCAATAAGAGATATGTTGCATCTCATTGCTACACTTGCAACAATAGGTAAGCTTATGAATTGTGTGTTTTTACAAAGCCCACAGAAGGTGACAACATTAACTTCGGTGGTACACAGAATTTCATAACAGGGTCCAGCAAAAAGTTAAGATTGTGACTCTTGATAACACACACAGATGAGGGCAAATTTGTCACCATTCCATATTTACAAAGCCCGGTGTGGAAGTCCTTAGTCTAACAAGTAAATAAATTACAAAGGTGAAATTGTGACATTCATATATGGATCTTGCTATAGGTAAGATGATGATTCATTTCTGGACCCAGATCACAGGCATAATAGCTCTTTTATCTGAAACCAACCTATAAGATAGATGTTAACTATCATAACTGGGTTTGTGGCAATATGTAAGATTGTGAGTCAATATGAGCATGTAGGCCTCAAAGCGGTTTCCAACTCTCATAAATGTTGCATAAAGCCGTTGAATGCTGGAGAGGATTTCATACAGTCCCCCAGAACACACAGTATATTGTGACTGTAATTTACACAGAAAGTTAACAAAATGAGGAGATCATGTTATATTGCTATGTTTAGTAACAAGGGATGGAGACTTTTTGGCTTAAATTCTTTCCCATGGGTGCATTGGGAAATATCGCTGTCTTAGAATTTTAATAATGTGACTTTTCAGTTCGGACCCTGCAAACAGGGAATATTATAACCTATCTTTGGGCCTATCATCTAGGTAATGTGTCTCTCCTGCCAGTGTTCTCCCCACCGGTGACACTGTGACATATAGCTTGATATAGCATCTAGGTAATGTGACTCTTCTCTCCTCCCTGGATGCTGCCTACTGAAGAAATTGTGACATACCCATGAGTGCAAGTCCTAGGTGATGTGACTCTTCTCTTTGTCCAGAACTATGCCAAGAGAGATAATTATAACACTGCTGATGCCAGCAACTAGAAAATGTAAATATCCACTATTTGTTAACCCTGTATCTAGTGAGGATGATGACATATATTTTGAGACTTTACCCAGGTAATATGACTCTTCTAACATGGTCTTGCCTGCAAAGGAGATTATAATGTATGCCTGGCTCAGTACACAGATGATATGGCTCTTCTATCTTGTCTCTGTCCGAACATGAAGTTGTGACATATACCTGGGTTCAGCTCATATATATAATAATAACTCTTATAGCTAGACCCAGCCAGGGATGATATTTCAACTATCATAGCTAGTCTTGTGGCCATGGGTAAAGACCTAGGTCTCCCACCTGCAAGTATTCACAGAAAAATATGCTACTTAGGCATATTATATGAAGCCTGAGTGGTACCAAAAGTGTGATAACAGACACCAGCAGCCAGGGGCTATTGTGACTCTTGGATCTACACCAGATGACACAATTGTGATTCTCACAAATAAACAGAGCCTGTCAATGAGGTACTAAATCTCACATACATAAGCAGTCAAAGTTAAAAGTTGTTGTTCTCATACATGAATCTGATCCATGGGTAGTTTGGTGGTGTTTCAACCATAATTCAGCCTACCTGTAGTGTTTTGACTCATCTCTTGGAACCCAATCTTCAATTGGGGTTCTTATACGTGGATATTGCCCATTGTTGAGATTCTGATGCCTGTACTTTGACTCAGATATTAGGAGATTTTGACTCCCATACCAGAAGCCAGGACTTGTGTGGGACTGTAAAACTTATTTCAGAACATTTTCAAGTGTGTAATTGAGAAGTGTGACTTTGTCCAGCATCTGAGTGTTTTGACTCTCTTTGTAGGCCCAGACCACTGTAGAACTTTTCATATTACTGGGACAAGCACCCAGCTGATGTTAAATATTGGCCTGAACCCTGCCTACAAGGAGCATTGTGACTTTTATCAAGGGCCATCATGTAAGTGATATTAATTCCTTCTACTACCTTTGCCTGGCACTTAGGGTGCATTGTGACACATAACTGGTAACTCAACCCAGTTGATGTGACTCTTCTTGGGGAGGGCTCTGCCAGTTGGAAGCTTTGTAACATATCACTTGGCTCAGCACCTAGGTGGGATTTCTTCTCTTTTGCCTGGGCCCTGACCACAAGATAGATTGTGACACAGTACTAAACCCAGCACCAAGGTGAGGTCATTCTCCTGCACTGTCCTGCACACAGGGGGAGTTCTGACATATATCCAGGCCAATTGCCTAGGTGAAATTTGTCTTTTGTCCTACCTAAGTCCTGTCCAGAGGGGGGATTTAGATATATCACTGAAACCAGCATCCTGGTGATATGACTCATCTTCCAGAGTCCTGCCCACAAAGTGCATTGTAGTAATTCACTAGACCAGCACCCACTCAGCTGATGTGACTTTCCTTTCTTCTCCCAGAACACAGGTGATATTAAGCCATACACCTAAGACCAGATCAAAGGCCTAGTAAAGACTCTTGTACCTGGAGCCAAGACAGGAACAGCATGGTGACCTCATCCCTGAACATTTCCGCAGGTGTTACTGTGACATTTGCTTTGGCCCAGCTCCTGAGTGATTTAATAATTCTGCCTAATTATAGCCCACAGTTGACATTTTGACATGCACCTTGCTAGGAACTTTGGTGATTTGACTCTCGTGTCTTCACAATGTCCTCAGAAGGGATCATAACATATATCTGGACACATAGTCTAGGTTATATGACTCTCCTCTCCTGCCTCAACCCTGCTTCTAGTGAAGAGTGTAGCATTTCTAAGCTCTGCATCCAAATTACGAGTCTCTTGCCTAGGCCATTTCAACAAGAGGCATTGTGATTTATCTCTAGGCCCACAATTTATGTGATATACCTCTCCTGCCTGGACACTCTCCAAAAGGGGCATTATGCCATAGAGCTGGGCCTAGAACCCCAGGTTTGTGACTTTTCTGCCCACAAAGATAATATTTCTGGCTTAGGATTCAGGTGTTGTGATTGTCCTGCCTGTTTAGTAACCACAGGAGGTGATGATGACATATACCTAGGCACAGCTCAAAGACAAGGTAATAAGTCTCATATGTACACTCAGCCAATCACAGAAATGTTGACTCTCATAATTAGGATTAGGGATGTAAGTGATGTAAAGCATGTCCTTCTGGTTAAAAGATCACAAAAATATTACAACCATCACACATACTTTATAAGATCCTTGGATTTTATCGTGAATGTCATAACAAGGCCAAGCACCCAGCGGAAATTGTTAGTCTTATGTGTACTCCAAGCTGACAGTAAAGAATTTCACCATTACAGATAGTTGAAGGCAACTGTCTTACATGAAAGCAGGACATGTGTGATACTGTTAATCTAATCCTCAGAATTTCTTGTTTTTCTTTATTTTATTTTATTATACTTTAAGTTTTAAGGTACCTGTGCACAATGTGCAGGTTAGTTACATATCTATACACGTGCCATGCTGGTGTGCTGCACCAATTAACTCATCATTTAGCATTAGGTATATCTCCCAGTGCTATCCCTCCCCCCTCCCCCCAGCCCACAACAGTCCCCAGAGTGTGATGTTCCACTTCCTGTGTCCATGTGATCTCATTGTTCAATTCCCATCTATGAGTGAGAACATGCGGTGTTTGGTTTTTTGTTCTTGCTATAGTTTACTAAGAATGATGATTTCCAATTTCATCCAGGTCCCTAAAAAGGACATGAACTCATCATTTTTTATGGCTGCCTAGTATTCCATGGTGTATACGTGCTACATTTTCTTAATCCAGTCTATCATTGTTGGACATTTGGGTTGGTTCCAAGTCTTTGCTATTGTGAATAGTGCTGCAATAAACATATGTGTGCATGTGTCTTTATAGCAGCATGATTTAGAGTCCTTTGGGTATATACCCAGTAATGGGATAGCTGGGTCAAATGGTATTTCTAGTTCTAGATCCCTGAGGAATCACCACACTGACTTCCACAATGGTTGAACTAGTTGACAGTCCCACCAACAGTGTAAAATTGTTCCTATTTCTCCACATCCTCTTCCGCACCTGTTGTTTCTTGACTTTTTAATGATTGCCATTCTAACTGATGTGAGATGGTATCTCATTGTGGTTTTGATTTGCATTTCTCTGACAGCCAGTGATGGGGAGCATTTTTTCATGTGTTTTTTGTCTGCATAAATGTCTTCTTTTGAGAAGTGTCTGTTCATGTCCTTCGCCCACTTTTCAATGGGGTTGTTTTTTTTTGTTCTTGTAAATTTGATTGAGTTCATTGTAGATTCTGGATGTTAGCGCTTTTTCAGATGAGTAGGTTGCAAAAATTTTCTCCCATTTTGTAGGTTGCCTGTTCACTCCAATGGTAGTTTCTTTTGCTGTGTGGAAGCTCTTTAGTTTAACTAGATCCCATTTGTCAATTTTGTCTTTTGTTGCCATTGCTTTTGGTGTTTTAGACATGAAGTCCTTGCCCATGCCTATGTCCTGAATGGTAGTGCCTAGGTTTTCTTCTAGGGTTTTTATGGTTCTATATCTAACGTTTAAGTCTTTAATCCATCTTGAATCAATTTTTGTATAAGGTGTAAGGAAGGGATCCAGTTTCAGCTTTCTACATATGGCTAGCCAGTTTTCCCAGCACCATTTATTAAATAGGGAATGCTTTCCCCATTGCTTGTTTTTCTCACGTTTGTGAAAGTTCAGATAGTTGTAGATATGTGGCATTATTTCTGAGGGCTCTGTTCTGTTCCATTGATCTACATCTCTGTTTTGGTACCAGTACCATGCTGTTTTGGTCACTGTAGCCTTGTAGTATAGTTTGAAGTCAGGTAGTGTAATGCCGCCAGCTTTGTTCTTTTGGCTTAGGATTGACTTGTCGATGTGGGCTCTTTTTTGGTTCCATATGAACTTTAAAGTAGTTTTTTCCAAATCTGTGAAGAAAGTCATTGGTAGCTTGATGAGGATGACATTGAATCTATAAATTACCTTGCGGAGTATGGCCATTTTTATGATATTGATTCTTCCTACCCATGAGTACAGAATGTTCTTCCATTTCTTTGTATCCTCTTTTATTTCATTGAACAGTGGTTCATAGTCCTCCTTGAAGAGGTCCTTCACATCCCTTGTAAGTTGGATTCCTAGGTATTTTATTCTCTTTGAAGCCATTGTGAATGGGAGTTCACTCATGTTTGGGTCTCTGTTTGTCTGTTATTGGTGTATAAGAATGCTTGTGATTTTTGTACATTGATTTTGTATCCTGAGACTTTGCTGAAGTTGCTTATTAGCTTAAGGAGATTTTGGGCTGAGACAATGGGGTTTCCTAGATATACAATCATGCCATTTGCAAACAGGGACAATTTGACTTCCCCTTTTCCTGATTGAATACCCTTTACTTCCTTCTCCTGCCAGAACTTCCAACACATCCCTGTCTTGTGCCAGTTTTCAAAGGGAATGCTTCCAGTTTTTGCCCATTCAGTATGATATTGGCTGTGGGTTTGTCATAGATAGCTCTTATTATTTTGAGATACATCCCATCAATACCTCATTTACTGAGAGTTGTTAGCACGTAGGGTTGTTGAATTTTGTCAAAGGCCTTTTCTGCATCTATTGAGATAATCATGTGGATTTTGTCTTTGCTTCTGTTTATATGCAGGATTACATTAATTGACTTGCATATATTGAACCAGGCTTGAATCCCAGGGATGAAGCCTACGACTCCCACTCTATAATCATGGGAGACTTTAACACCCTACTGTCAACATTAGACAGATCAACGAGACAGAAAGTTAACAAGGATATCCAGGAATTGAACTCAGCTCTGCACCAAGTGGACCTAATAGACGTCTACGGAACTCTCCATCCCAAATCAACAGAATATACATTCTTTCAGCACCACACCACACCTATTCCAAAATTGACCACATAGTTGAAAGTAAAGCTCTCCTCAGCAAATGTGAAAGAACAGAAATTATAACAAACTGTCTCTCAGACCACAGTGCAATCAAACTAGAACTCAGGATTAAGGAGCTCACTCAAAACCGCTCAACTACATGGAAGCTGAACAACCTGCTCCTGAATGACTACTGGGTACATAATGAAATGAAGGCAGACATAAAGATGTTTTTTGAAACCAACGAGAACAAAGACACAACATACCAGAATCTCTGAGACACATTCAAAGCAGTGTGTAGAGGGAAATTTATAGCACTAAATGTCCACAAGAGAAAGCAGGAAAATCCAAAATTGACACCCTAACATCACAATTAAAAGAACTTTAAAAGCAAGAGCAAACACATTCAAAAGCTAGCAGAAGGCAAGAAATAACTAAGATCAGTGCAGAACTGAAGGAAATAGAGACACAAAAAACCCTTCAAAAAATTAATGAATCCAGGAGCTGGTTTTTTGAAAGGATCAACAAAATCAATAGACTGCTAGCAAGAATAATACAGAAGAAAAGAGAGAAGAATCAAATAGACACAATAGAAAATGATGAAGGGGATATCACCACCGATCCCACAGAAATACAAACTGTCATCAGAGGACACTACAAACATCTCTATGCAAATAAACTAGAAAATCTATACGAAATGGATAAATTCCTCGATTCATACACCCTCCCAAGACTAAACCAGGAAGAATTTGAATCTCTGAATAGACCAATAACAGGCTCTGAAATTGTGGCAATAATCAATTGCTTACCAACCAAAAAGAGCCCAGGACCAGATGGATTCATGGCTGAATTCTACCAGAGGTATAAGGAGGGACTGGTACCATTCCTTCTGAAACTATTCCAATCAATAGCAAAAGAGGGAATCCTCCCTAACTCATTTTATGAGGCCAGCATCATGTTGATAACAAAGTTGGGCAGAGACACAACCAAAAAAGAGAATTTTAGACCAATATCCTTGATGAACATTGATGCAAAAATCCTCAATAAAATACTGGCAAACTGAATCCAGCAGCACATCAAAAACTTATCTACCATGATCAAGTGGGCTTCATCCCTGGAATTTCATTTTATCATGACTGTGATATGATTCTTCATCAAGCACCTGTGTGATTTCACTCTTCAGACTGGTTCCAGCCTACAACGGGAATTTTGATATCTACCTGGGCCAATATTGAAGTGATGTGACTTTTCTGCCTGGATCCTGCTCTCAGTAAGAATTTTGATGTCACTGGATCCAGCACCCAGATGATGTTACGTTATTGCCTGCACCATGCCTACAAACATCATATTGACATATCCCTGTGTCAATCAGTTACAAGATCTAACTCTCCTCTCTGGAATGGGCCCTACACACAGGGCAGGATAGTGGCATACACCTTGGCCAGGCACACAGGTAATAATACTATTTTGCCAAGGCCATCACCAAAAGAGGGCATTTTGAAATATCACAGGGCCCATCAGGGAGGTGATATGGCTTTTCTGCTTGGGATCTGCCCACTTGAATAATGACATATTGCTAGGCCAAGCACAATGGTACTCTTTTGCCAGGGCCATGTTTAAGGAAGGCTTTGTGACATATCTCTGGGCCTGTCAGCTAGGTGATATGACTTCCTGCTTGGACCTGTCCACTTGGTACTTTGTAACATAAGGGTGGAACCTGCACCTAGGTGATGTAACTCTCCAGCCTGGGTCCTTTTCTAAGGAGGACTTGTGAATATCTAAGAACCCAGGACCAGGAAATGTGGCTCTTCACCATCACTTCTGCCATCATTTCTGCCTATGTATTAAATTGGGACGTAAACATAAAAAAGCACCTAAGTGTGATATGATTCTCTTTTTTTACCTGAGCACTGTCTACTGATGACTTTAGGTCATATCTCTGAGCCCATGTCACAAATGATGTGACTCTCTCTTGTCTGGGTCTTTACAATGGAAAGATTATGATATGTTGATGACCCAGCACTTAGGAAATGTGACTCTTGGTTTGTTGCTGAAAAAATAAAAAACACCCACAAACAGGACTTTTGCAGTATTTCAGGGCTCAGCATTGGGATGATGTTGCTGCTCTGTCTAGGTCATGCATAAAGAAGAGATTACAGCATACTGCTCTGTTCTGCACCCTAATGATGTGTGATTCTCCTGCCTGTGCTAGAGTCAGATAAAGTGTTTTGACAAATTTTTGATTGATTGTGAAGGTGTTTTGGCTCTCATCACATTGCTGAATTTTTTTCCAAGTGTGGCTGTATCATACTGCTGATTCCAGCCCTTAGTTAATGTGACCATCTTTCCTAGGCCCTGCCTAGGGAGGGCACTTTTATATTGCTTGAAGCAGGACATAAGGGATGTTAACGTTCTGCTTAGATTTTTGCCCACAAATAGGATTATGACATACACTTTCCTTCAGCTCAAAAACATGATGATTAAGCTTACATTGGAATTCAGCTAAAAGGAGATATTTTGACGCTCACCATAGCTTTGGGATAATAGGTAAGGTCTTTCATTTCATATTTGTGTAAAGCTCACAGAAGTTTACAACACTAACTCATATCATAAAAACTTACGTGGTACAGACAGTTTAATAATACAGCCCAGCAAAAAATTTAAGATTGTAACTCTCAGCTACACACTCAGTTGAAAGCATAAGTTTTTCACATCCTGCATTTATGAAGCCCATTGTTGAAGTCCTGAGTCTAAAACGTGAATACAGAAGAAAGCAGGAATTCTGACTTTCATAACTGAATCTGACCACAGGTGGGATGGTGACTCACTTCTGGACCCAGCTCACAGGCATAATAGTGCTCTCATCCCTGAAGCCATCCTATAGGAGAAACATTAACTGTCATACCTGGGTTTAGGGCAATATGAAAGATTGAGTCTATATAAACATCTAGGCCTCAAGGAGGTTTGGAAGTCTCATATATTTTGTATAAAGTTCTCAGATGTAATAGAAAGTGTCATACAAGGGCCAGCAAACAGGATAGATTGTGATTCTCATATACACAACTAGCTAACCATTAATGTTGTCACCCTTAAAGATGAGGAGATTGTCTCATATCCCTCAGCCTAGCACCTCTGGGTTGAAACATTTTTGGTTTAATTCCTTTTTGTAAGGCATTGTTATATATCAGTAGGTCAGAATCATGATAATGCGACTCTTCTGCCTGGGATCTGCAAACAGAGGATACTTTTACATACCTCTGGGCCTATTGGCTAGGTTTTATCTCTCCCCTGCCAGTGCCATGTTCATGGGGGACACTGTGACATACTGCTAGATATGGCATCTAGGTAATGTGACTCTCATCTCCTGCCTGCATCCTGCCAACTGAAGAAATTGTGACCTATCACTAAGTGAAAACCTATGTGACATGACTCTACCTTTTGTCCTGGACTCTGCCAAGGGAGGAAATCATTATATATTTCTGATCCCAGCACCCAGGTAGTGTGATTCTCTTTTATTTTCTTTATACCTGTCTAAACTGGGCATGGTGGCACATCACTTGAGTCTGTACCCAGGTGATAGAGCTCTTCTGCCTGGTTTCTGCCCACATGTTAGATGGTGTCATATAAGTTGGGAAGTACTTAGCTTCCACTATAACGGATAGATTCTTGATAGATATGGGGATGTTAATGTTTATTGATGAAAAATTTGAAACATAATCAATATTTGGGCTAGTTTTTTCATGCGGGGAGAAGCATGCCAGATATTAGAGAAGTTCTTTGGGTCACCTTGGACTCAGAAGTAAGGGGGCTATTCCTAGTTTTATTACTAGGGCAGTTATTATTTTTAAGGATAAACCTGATTAATAGCATTTATGGTTGTTCATTGACTGGAGGAAAGGTTATTGGAAATGAAACCTATCATGAGAATTATCGATGTGGTTTTATGTGTAAAGAAATGTTTTCTGGCTGATTCTGTAGAGCAGAAATTTATTTTTTTAATTAATATTGAGGTAAAAGCTATTTTATTTATTTCTAGTCCTGTTCAGATGAGAAATCAGTGTAAGCCTAGCATTGAGATAAGAGTTTCTGTGAAAATATTAATGAAGATAATAAGTTGAACTAATAGATTAATTAGTATCGGAATGGTATAATGAGCATTTTTAGAGTGTGGGCCTGATAGCCTATTTAGATGACCTTACTTTAGGTTGTGGTGTAATAGGTAGCACAGAGAATTTTGGATTCTCATGGGTAGGCTCAATTCCTATAGTTCTAGAAATAAGAGGATTTTAATGCCTATTGTTTACTCTATCAAAGTAATTCTTTTGTCAGACATATCTTATGTGTTTGGGGTTTAATACTGGAAATTAGGAAAGGCATTGCAATATATGAGATGCAGAATGCTGGTATAAGTGATAGAAAAATTTTTATAGAAAATGTATGAGTTGTTCTTAGTTAAATCAGGGGTATTCTGTTCCAATTTATAAAAACAGGGTGGTTAAAAGCAGGGTCTTGGTAATAAAATTTGTGATATAGAGTGCTGATGAATGTATATTATATTTCTCCTAGGAAAATAGCAGCAGTTAGTGCATTTTTATGATCATATTCATGTATTCTGCTATAAGAAAGAGGACAAATGAACCTGCGGCATATTTGACATTGAAGCTTGAGAGTAACTCTGATTCTCCTTCTGTTAGGTCAAAAGGGGCTCGGAAAGTTTCTTCTAGTGTGGAGATAAATCATATTATGGCTAGGGGTCATAATGGTAGGAGCAGTCAGAGCAATTCTTGTGTTGTGATGAGTGCATATAAGCTAAATGAGACACTTATTATTAGAACTAATAACAGGATAATGGGTAGTGTGACCTCATATAAAATTGTCTGGGCCACAGCTGCTAATGCACTGATTAGTGCATAATTTGAATTAGCTGCTCATCCTGATCATAGAATAGATAGAAAACTAGGCTTCATGTAGCTAGTATAAATAGGAGGCCTGCATTAAAATTAAATAGAGGATCTGGTACAGGGAGGGGAGTCCACAAGAGGAGAGTGAAACAAAGGGCCAGAGTTGGAGAAATAATGTAAAGGGTAATAGTAGATGTTGAGGGATGTAAGGGTTCTTTGGTGAAAAGTTTTATTGGATCAACAAATGGTTGAAGCAGTCCATAGGGACCTACAGTGTTGGGTCCTTTGCACAGTTATATATAGCCTAAGAATTTTTTTTCAATGAATGTAAGGAATGCTATAGCAATTAGAGTGCTAAAAAGTAGGAGGAGGTTAATTATGGGCATGTTGTTAAGAAGAGGAGTTGAACCTATGATTATAAAGTTTAAAGTTTTATGAAACTGCCAGGCTCTGCCATTTTAACAAACCCTGTTCTTGAGTAGTGTGTGTGGTGATATGTTAGATTAAGATAACGTCATCTGTTGGGCAAGGGTGCTTTATGAAGTGAGTCCTATTTCTCTTGTCCTTTCATATTAGGAGAAACGTTAAATAGACAGAAACTGACCTGGGTTACACTGGTCTGAACTCAGATCACATAGGACTTTAATCCTTGAACAAAGGAATCCTTAACAGTGTCTGCACCATTAGGATGTCCTTATCCAACATGGAGGTTTTAAACTCTACTGTTGATATAGACTCTAGAATAGGATTATGCTGTTATCCCTAGGACAACTTATGTCATTGATCAAATTACTGGATCAATGTGTGTCAACTCGCTTAGACTACTGTAGTCTTAGTTTAGGTTGTGCAAAGGTTGAATTAGGCTCCGAGGTCACCTCAACCCAAATTTTGAATGCAGGGATAGTACACTAGGGCCTGCAGGCTCTTTTGAGGTTTTATTTGCATTAATGAATTAAAGCTCTATAGGATCTTCTCATCTTATTTGTTTATATCCGCCTCTTCATGGATAGATTATCAATTTCACTGATTAAAAGTGAGAGACAGCTGAACCCTCCTATGGTCATTCATACAAGTTCCTATTTAGGGAACAAGTAATTATGCTACTTTTGTACGTTCAGGATACCTTAGTCATTGAACATTTTTCACTGGTCAGTCTGCGCCTCTAATACTAGTAATGCTAGAGGTGATGCTTCTGTTAAACAGGCAGGGTAAGATTTGCTGAGTTCCTTTTAGCTTTTGCAATCTTTCCTCAAAGCATACCTGTGTTGGATTAACAGTATAAATAATAGGGTGCACATTATATCAATTACTAATATTTGGCTGTTAGCTGTCAGTGAATTATTCTGGTCTGATGTAAGCTTATGCAAAAAAAAAATATTTTCATGTTACTTATATTAACATTATTGTTTATATTAAGTAATAGTTTAGTCCAATGTGATGTTAAAAGTTTAGTATGGTGATTAGAATTTAAGATAATTGGATGTTTAGCTTGAATGCTTTCTTAATTGGTGGCTGCTTTGGGACCAATTAAGGTGGTAATATTTTGTACTCTTTGTACGAAGGTTGTTTCCTGAGGTCTAAAGAGCTGTCCCAATTTAGAGTAACAGTTAAACTTACAGGGAGATTAAGTAATACTGTGAGTAAATTTAAAGTTGAACTAAGATTCTATCTTGGACAACCAGCTGTCACCAGGCTCAGCAGGCTTGTCACCGCTACTCATGAATTTTCCCATTCTATTTCCACATAGTTGGATGTGCTCTTTTAGCGTTTTTGAGTAGCTCTTCTGATTTTGGGGGACTTGGCTATTGTTCTCTGAGTAAAGTTATTTCTAGTTTACACATTATTCAGAATGTGTAAGGGCTTGTCTTTGCTTTTTAATGCTTTGCTCAGTTTTTTCATCTTTTCCTTATGGTACTACGACTGTTGTGCCAGGGTAAAAATTTATGTTGCCTATACTTTTTTTTTCTAAGGTAAATGGTATGATTAAGATTGTTTGATAATATTTTTGGGGAGGTTTGGGGCTAGAGTTGGCTCAAAGTCATCAAGTTGTGATGAAATCTTCCGGGTGTAAGCCAGATGTTTTGGGTTAAACTACACTTTGGTTTGTCCAAGCACACTTTTCAGTATGCTTACTATTTTATGATGTATCTCTTCCATATGTGCACAGAGAGTTTTCAGTAATAGTAATTTCTATAATAATATTTGAGGAGGGTGACAGGTGGTATGTGCATACTTCAGGGCCTCATTCAACAAAGCAATCTACTCTTGGTGTACTGCTAAATCCTCCTTGAGCTGTTAGGTGTCATAAATGTAACTGTGAGATTTTCTGGGTATAGAAAATATAGTCCATTTCTTGCCACCTCATGAGCTACAACTTGACCTAACATTTGTATGTGTATACTTGTGTTTATGCAAGAACCTTTTTAGGGTTTGCTAAAGATGAGGGTATATAGGTTATGGGAAAGAGATGCTGAGGTATATTGGGGTTTATTGTTTATAAAACAGGCTCCTTTAGAGGGATATAAAGCACCACCAACTCCTTTAAATTTTAAGCTGTTGCTTGTAGTATTCTGGTGAATAGTTTTGTTAATGTAACTATTAGAGTTTGGGGCTGAGCGTAGTGTGTTATCTAATCCCAGTTTGGGTCTTGGCTATTGTGTCTTCAGGATATTAAAACCACCTTCATAGTGTATTTTATTTCAGCTGGAGTTTATTTTGCCACTTAGATGGAATTTAGCTTTACTGAGGGCAGACTTTAAACACTCTTTACACAGAGTTTCATTAGCTTGGATTAATCATATGGCTGCGGTGGCTGGCATGAAATTGACCAACCCTAGATATCAGTATAGCTTAGTGAAATATTCATTTATTACTAAATATTTATCACTGCTATTTCCCGAGGGTCAGTGGTTGAGCAAAGTGTTTTGAGCTGCGTTTGTTCATGCTTGGTACTTACTCCTTTTGATCCAGGTGATCTATAAGGCATTTTCACCAGAGCGGGGATGCTTGCTTGTGTAACCTTACTAAGATCTACTAGAAAGGCCAGGTTTAAATTTATTTGTTCATGGGATTGTCTAGACCTGTCTAGACATTTTCAGTGGCTTTCTTTGAAATGATTAAGCTATATTAACTGTGCAAATAATTAAGTCTAAAATTAGAATATGAGAAGGAAAGAAGTAAATATAAATAGTTGTTAATAGTTCTGAATATTCTGAGTCTAAACTTCAATTGGCAGAGATTTGGTTGAGAGGATTACTCATAATTTAGGGTGGGCATCTAATTATTGCATTCATTATATAAAATGGAGGCTTGATTTGGGGGGTCTTAAGAATTTTTAGGAATATTTCATCAACCGAGGGGTAGCTCTTGGGGTATTCATTGTTAAAATATGGTTTTTGAGTTTTAACTGTGTTGACGTTTAGTCTCTTGTTTTTGGAATTTGGGAAGGATACATTTACCTTCATTGATGGTAAAGTCAGTGATAAGGGGAGGAGAAGTTTGTGAATTTAATCAGAAAAAAGTTCTTGAAAGTGAGCAAACCTGCATGAGCCTATGTGCCTATTGTTTAATTGTTACGTCTTTTAAGCATGAATAAATTAACAGCTATGGTTACTATGTGAGGCCAGAATATTCAATATAAGCTCAGCTTCTAGAATTAATTTGGCAGGAATTAAATCTGAGTTCATCTACACTGATTCAGAGGGGACCAGGCCTTCCTTGGTGGTAAGTTACAGCAGCAGCCTCCAAAGTTGAAAATACCAAATTCATGACAGTGCCCTCATTAGAGGTTAATAGGGTGTAGCCCTTAGTCCACCAAGATGACTTATTGCAGGGGCATATGTGGGTGATCTTAGTTTTATGTCCTTGATGTAAGAACCAGGCGCCAGTTTTCCTTTCAAAATAGTCACCCACATGTGTTATGCATCCAGAATGAGGAGGGTAGTACTCCTGAGCAGGATGATGATTTTACAGAGGTTGGTAGATTAAGAAACCAGAATTTGGTAGTGGATATCCATGTTGACAAGAGATTTCTTGACAGAAATGTGCTATGTCTGAAGAAAGAATGTATGCACTATGTAATATTAAGGATGTCTAGTATGATTCAATATTCATATGAATTAGAATTGTATTGTACAGTCAATAGTAGTAGATGTACCATAGTTGATTAAGGGAAGGTTAATACACGCTTATTTGTATGTGGACTAGATTTGTAATATATCCACATGTATGGAGGTATGAATAAACAATAATAGTCCTACATATTATTCATGGGGGCTAAGAGTAATACACAAAATACATAAAAGCACTAATGTATTAGAGCTAGTTGATTAATACTGACACCGTAGTTTAAGTGTGTGCTGTAAAAAAAAATCAGGGGTAGTTTAATGAGAATTTCAGCTTTGGATGTTGATGGTGAAGCAGGAATGCTTTTTCCCCGAGTTATCTTGGGGAGGGGATTCTCCATTTCTTGTTTAAAAGACCAGAGTATTGAATTACACTACAAGAAAATTTTCATTTAAGTAATTTATTTTCAATTAGGGTAGTAAGCAGTATAACGGTGAGGATGATAGAGAAGTACATGATAGATGCTGTCTGTCTGATGACAAAAAACGGGTATTTGACAGACTGCCCTCCAATTCATGTGAGTGTAAACAGGTCAGCCACTAGGATTCAGAATATGAATTGATTTAATGGCTGGCATATTATTCTTTGTTATTTAGAATTGTGAGGTACAGGAATAACTGCCAGAATGGGAATGGACAATATGAGGGCAGATACACTTCCTAGTTTGTTAGAGATAGATAGTAAGATTGAGTGTGCAAACAAAAAGTACAACTATTGCTTAATGTGGGGTGAGGTATTGAGGGGGTTGGCTAAACTCTTAATTATCTGAATTGCTCAGGAGGTCAGGTGGAAATAGTACTAGAGTTATTAGAAGGAGAAGAAAAATTAAAACTGGATATCTTTGGTTTTTTAGTAGGGGTAGAATGTGATTTTGTCTGTGTGTGATGAAACCCCTAAAAGTTTGTTAGATCCTCTTTTATGCAAGAATAAAAGGTGAATGGTTGCTAGAACAGTATTGATGAAAAGTAAGATGAAAGACAAAAAGTTGTGTGAGGGTGGCTTTGTGAACTGAGAATCTGTCTCAGATTCATTGTACAAGGTCTATTCCAATATATTGGATGGCTGATGGTAGATTTATAATTACTGTAGCACCTCAGAATAATATTTTTCCTCATGGGAGCATGTAGATTATGAATGCTGATGCTATAGTTGTGAATAAGAGGATAATGCCAACATTTCAGATTTCTAGGAATAGAAATGATTAATAGTGTAAGTCTCGGCCAGCATGTAAGAGGAAAATGAAAAATATTGAATGGCCATTGTCCTGAAAATAGCGAACCATTCAGCTGTATTTTACATCTCATCTGATATGAGTGACTGAAGAAAATGCAGTTGAGGTGTCTGAAGTCTAGTGCAAGGCCAAAAATAATCCTTTGAGGATTTGGAGAATTAGGCTGACACCAAGAAGTGGGCTGAAGTTTCATCATGTAGAAATGTTAGATGGTGTGGAAACAACAATGGATGAGTAGTTAATAATTTTATTAGCAGATGTGGCTTGTGAGTATTGGTCATTATTGTCCTTACAGTTGAAGTACGATGACGGTTTTTCCTATCATTTTTCATGGTTATAGTCCATGTGAGAATAATGCAATATGCTTTATTTTTAAGAAGTATTCCCTTGGTTATAGGTTTTGTAGGTTTTTCTTCAAAACTTTCTCCTATTTATGGAGGCCCAGGGATAATTATTAGTGATGCTGTGGGTTGTGGTATTGTGTTGATTTTTTGTGGGTTTTTCATGGGGTCAATAGTCTTTTTTATTTATTTAGGTGATATGATGGTTGTTTTTGGTTATACTGTGGCTATTGCTATTAAGGAATATCCTGAAATGAGAGTCAACTATTGACATTTCAGGGGCTTTATTATTAGAATTATTAGGAAAGTTGATGTTAGTTCAATGAATATTTGAGTACGATGGGGTAGTGGTCACAATTAATTGTAATAGCATAAAAAGTTAGATAATTATTGAGGGTGAGAGGTTGGGGTGGTGGCATGAGGATTCTGTGGGAGTGGATGCCTCACCCAGCAGATGTAGGCCCACTACCAAGGTTTTGAGAGTTTTTGGCATAAATGCCTACATATGGATGCACTATGACTTATCGCCAGATTAGAATCATAATGATGTGACCTTTCTGCCTGTACCCCGCCAAGAGGAAATATTATTACGTATCTCTTGGCCTGTAATCTAGGTGATTTGTCTCTCCTGCCTCTTCCCTCAGAGGATGTCGTGAAACATCATTTGACTTAACATCTAGGTCATGTGCCTCTCCTATCCTGCCTAGGTCCTGCTGACAAAATAAATTGTGACATACTACTGATTGCAAAAGCTAAATGATGTGACTCTTCTTCATATTCTAAACTCTGCCAAGAGAGGGGATTATTACATATTGAAAAGCACAGCACTTTGGTAGAGTGACTCTCCTTTTTTTCTTCTTCCCTGTTTATCATGGGTTTGGTGATATATTATTTGAGGCTGTACCCAGTTGATGTGACCCTTCTGACTAACACCAGCCTGCAAATGAGATTAAACCATATCACTGGCTCAGCACTGAGGTGATGTGATTCTCCTGCTTTGTCCCTGCTCACAGGTGAAATTGGGACATATACCTGGGTTAAACACACATGTACAATAAGTGTCATAACTGTACCCAGCCAGTAGAGATATTTTGACTATCATAGCCAGTCTCATGGCCATGGGTAAAGTTCTGGGTTTTTCACTTGTATAAGGTTCCCGAAGGATTATAGTCCTCAGATCTATCACATAAACTCTTAATGGTACATAGAGTGTCATAATAGAGACCAGGAACCAGGTGAGAATGTGACTCTTGTACGTACACCTAGATGACACGATTCCCATTCTCAAACTTGAATGAGGTAGTATATCTCACATAAAAAAAAAAAAAAACAGTTGAAGGTTGAAATAATTACTCTCTTACATGGATCAGATTCACAAGAGCTTTGGTAATATTTAAACCATGATTTAGCACACCTGTTTTGTTGTAACTCCCCTACTGAAACACAATCTTCAAGTGGGATTGGAGCTCTTATATGTAAGTCTTGCCCATTGTTGAGATTGTGACTCCAATACTTTGACGCAACTCACAGAAAGTTTTGACTCACATATACAAAACCAGGACTTGTGTGTGAAGTGAAACTTATTTCCAAATATTGTTGAGAGTGTAATTAAGACAGGTACCTTTGCCTAGCACATGAATTATTTGACTGTCTTTTCTATTCTCAGACCACAGATGAAATTGTGCCATATGTGGGACAAGCATCTAATCAATATATAACACCTTCCTTGGCTCTGCCTATAAAGGACACTTTTACATATCACTGGGATTATTGCCCAGGTGATGTGAATAATGTGCCTGAGACTGGCCTACAAAAAGAATTGTGTCTTATATTTAGTTCCATCATGTAAGTTATGTGACTCCCTTCTACTGCCTAGGCCCTGCACTTACATTGCATTGTGACACATAACTGGGCAATTTACCCAGGAGATGTGATTCTAGTTTTTGGGTTCTGTCAACAGGAAGCATTGCAGCATATCACTTGGGTCAAGAAGGTGATTTTTTTTTTTTTTTTTTTTTTTGCTTTTGCTTTTCTGACAGGACCCTGCCAACAGAGAATACTGGAATATTTCTGGCCATCATTTAGGTGATGTGGCTTCTCTGCCTGTTTCATAACCACAGAAGGAATTGTAACATACACCTAGGTATGGCTTACAGGCATGATAATGAGGCTCATATGTGGACTCAGCCAATAGAGGATATTTTGACTCTTATAACTAGGTTTAGGGATGTGTGATGTTCAGGATCTGCTTCTAGTGAAAAGATCAAAGAAGATTATGACACTCACACCTATTTTACAAAGGGCTCAGCACATGGGTAAAATTGTGAGTCTTGTATGCAAACCCTGCTGACAGGACTCTCCTCATCTCACATGGATGAAACAAACTGTCATAAATAAAAACAGCACATGTGTGGTATTGTAAATCTCATCTTTCAAATTTTCTGACGTTGTGATTCTGGTATAAATCTTTGCCAAACACCTGTGTAATTTGACTCCCCAGTTTTTTTCCAGCCCATATATGGGATTTTGATATCTAGCTAGGCCAACCTCAAGGTGATGTGACTCATATGCCTGGGCCCTTCTCTCAGTATGTATTGTGACATATCACTAAATCTAGCAACCAGGTGATGTTACATTCTTGCCTGTGCCATGCCCACCAAAGTTATTGTGACATATTTCTGTGTCCTCCTCATAGGTGATGTAACTTTCTTCTCTTGAATGAACCATATGCAAATGAATAACAATGGCATATTTCTAGGCCAGGCACACAGGTGAGGGTAGTTGTAGGCCAGAGCCATGCCCAAAGGAGGGCATTGTGACATATCTCTGGTCCTATCACGTATGTAATGTGGCTCTCAGATTCTGCTTGGGCCTTGTCAACCTGTAGAGTGACATATTTTTAGGCTAGGAACAGAAGTGATGGTACTTTTTTGCCAGGGCAATGCTCCATAGTGGACATTGTGACATACCTCTAGGCCTTTCACCTTGGTGAAGCGACTCCTTCCATGGGCCCTACTCAGATGGAGCATTGTGGCATAAGCAGAGAGCCTGTACCAAGGTGATGTTACTGTTTTGGTTGGGTGCTATTCTAAAAGAGCCTTGTGACTTATCTGAGGACCCAGAACTTGAGTGATTTGGCTCTTCTGCTTGATTTCTGCCCACATATTACATGGTGAAATATTCCTAGGGAAGCATCTAGGTGATATGACTCTCCTCATCTGCCTGAGGCTTGCCTACTGAGGAGATAGGGACGTATCTCTGTGCCCATGACCTAAGTGACATGACTCTCTTTTCCTGCCTGTGCCTTTAAAAGGGGATTGGACAATATTGCTGAGCCCAGCATTTAGGTAATATCACAGTAGTCTTTTTTGTAAACCATAGTCACAGGGGAAATTTTGACCTGTTGCACCCAGATGATGTTACTCTTCTGCCAGAGACTTGAATGGAAAGGGAATTATACTGGTAGGCCCAGCAACCTGATTATGCTACTGTTCTGCCTGTGCCAGAGTCACAGAAAGTATTTTTGCATAATTTCACACATCAAAAGTAGGTCTTTTGGCTCTCATACCTTTGCTAAGATATTCCACATGTGGAATTGTGTGATATTGCTGGGTCCAGCACCCAGTTAAAGTGACCTGTGTATCTAGGTTCTGCATAGAGACAGCATTGTGACTTGTTAGTTGCCACATCACTTAAGTGATGTTATTATTTTTTCTAATTTTTTGTATACAAATGGGATTATGACATATACCGGGATTCAGTTCACAGGCATGATGGCCAGACTTACATTGGGATTCAGTCAATGGAAGATATTTCACCTCTCATCGCTAGGCTTAGAGCAATAGGAAAAATCCTGGGTTACATTCTTGTACAAATCTCACAGAAGTTTAAAACACTACCTCATATTGTATAAACTTTTTAGGTGGTACACTGTGTTTCATAACGCGGCCCAGCAAAAATTTAAGATTATGACTCCCAAAAACACACTCAGGTGAAAATAAATGTTGTCACATTGCACATTTACAAAGCCCACTGTTGATGTACTGAATCTAACAAAAGAAAACAGTACAAAGGTGGAATTTTGACTCTCATGTGTGGATCTGGTCACAGGTCTGATTGTGACTCATGTATGGAGCCAGCACTCAGGCATAAAAATGGGTCTTATTCCTTAACTCAGCCTAAATATGAGACTTTGACTATCATACATGGTTTCAAGGCAATATCTAACATTGTGAGTCCATATGAGCTTGTGGGCCTCAGAGTAGTTTGCAACACTCATGCTTGCCATAAAAATTTCTCGGATGTTGAAAGGGTGTCATACAATGCCCCAGAACACATGTGACATTATGACTCTCATATGCATGCCAAGCTAACAGTTAAAGGTGTCACCCTCAAAGATGAGGAGATTGTGGCATATCACTTGGCCTAGTACCCAGGTGTTAAACTTTTACTTAAATCATTCCCTATGTGTGCATTGTGACATATTGTTGGGTCAGAATCATAACAATGTGATTCATGCCTTGGCCCTGCCAACAAGGGATATGACCACATATCTATAAGCCTATCAGCTAGGTCATTTGTCTATTTTGCCTGTGATTTGCCCAAAAGTAGCATTGTGATGTTGGTGGGCATAGCGTCTAGGAAATGTGACTCTCCTCTCCTGCCTAGGTCCTGCCTGTAAACTAATTGTGACATACTGGTGAGTGCAAAACCTAGTTAATGCAACTCTCCCTTTTATTATGGATTCCTCCAAAAAAGGGGATTACTACATATCGCTGAGCCCAGCACCAAGGTGGTGTGACTCTCCCCTTTTTCTTCAAACTATGTCTACAGGGAACATGGTGCCATATTACTTGAGGCTGTACCCAGGTGATGTGACACTTCTAACTTGGTCCTGGCTGCAAAGAAGATAATAATGTATCCTGAGCTCAGAACCCAGGGGGTGAGACCCTCCTGCCTTGTTTCTGCCTACAGGTGAAATTGTGACATATAGCTGGGTTCAACTCACATGCACTAATATAACAATCATACTTCGGCCCAGAAGGGGGAGATATTTTGGCTCTCATAGTCAGTCTTATGGCAATAAGTAAAGTAATGGGTCATTTAATTGTATGAATTTCATAGAGGATTATGACACTCAGGTATACCATATAAAGTCAGAGTGATACAAAGAGTGTTATAACAGGGAACAACAACCAGGTGCAGTTGTGACTCTTGGATGCACACCCAGCTGACCCCATTTTTATTCTCTCAAAAGAACAGGTACAATTAGGGTACTAAATCTCACACAGAGGTGCACTCAAAGGCCAGACATGGTGACTAATGCCTATTATTCCAGCACTTTGTGATATAAACCTAAGGCAAGCACCTGTGTGATTTCACTCTTCAGACTGGATCTAGCCTACAAATGGGATTTTGATATCTACCTGGGTCAACATTGAAATGATGTGACTTTTCTGCCTGTATCTTGCTTAGTAAGAATAGTGACGTCACTAGATCCAGCACTTAGGTGAGGTTACATTCTTGCCTGCACCATGCCCACAGACATCCTTGTGACATATCACTGTGTCCATCAATCAGAAGACATAACTCTCCTCTCTGGAATGGGTCCTGCACACAGGGCAGAACAGAGACATATTTCTAGGCCAGGCACACAATATTCTTTTGCAAGTGCCATGCTCAAAAAAGGGCATTTTGACATATCATGGAACCTATCATGTAGGTGATATGGCTCTTCCTCTTGGGACCTACATATTGCTAGGCCAGGCACAAAGGCGATGGCACCCTTATCAGGGTCATGCTTTAAGGAGGGCTTTGCAACATATCTCTGGCCTAGCCGATGTGACTTCCTGCTTGGTTCTGCCACATAGATCATTGTGACATAAGGGTGAAACCTGCATCTAGGTGATGTAAGTCTCTTGTCTGGGTCCTTCTCTAAGGGTGACTTAAGAATATCTCAGGACACAGGACCAAATGATTTGGCTTTTCTATCTGGTTGTTCCAACATATTAAATTGTGACATATTCCTAAAGAGGCATCTAGGTTATATGACTGTCTTTTTCTGCCTGAGCCATGCCTACTGGTTGCATTAGGCCATATCTCGGAGACCACAACTTAAGTGATATGACTTATTCTTTCTGGGCCTTTACAACGGGAATATTGTGGCACATTGGTGAGCCTAGCACTTAGGTAATATGACTCACATCGTCTTGCTGAACAAGGCCCACAAACAGAACTTTTGACATATTTCAGGGCCCAGCACCTGGATGATGTTACTCTTCTGCCTAGGACATGTATAAAGAGAAAATTATGGCATATTGCTTGGCCTACCTGCTAATGATGTGACTCTCCTTTCTGTACCAGAGCCACAGAAGGTATTTTGACATATCTTTGTCCCATTCTGTAAGTGCTTTGGCTCTCATCACATTGCTGGGATTCTTCCACATGTGGTTGTATCAAATTTCTGGCTCAAGCTGTCAGTTAATTTGAGCCTATTTTTTAGGCTCTGCCTAGAGAAGACATTGTGGTATATTGCTTGGCAGAGCATCTAAGTGATGTTAACCCTCTGCCTAGTTTTTTGCCCACAAATGGGACTGTGACATACACCTTGCTTCAGTTCAAAACATAATGATCAAGCTTATATTGGGAATCAGCCAATAGAAGATATTTTGCCTCTCACCACTAGGATTATGTCAATAGGTAAGGTTCTTCATTGCAAATGTGTACAAAGTTCACGTAAGTTGACAACAGTTATTCACATAATACAAACTTCTTGGGTGGCACAGAGATATTTATAACAGGATGCAGCCAAAAGTTAAGATTGTGACCCCAACAAGCCCCCTGTTGAGGTCCTGAGTCTAACAACTGAATAAAGCACAAAGTTGGAATTGTGCCTTTCAGAAGTGAATCTGGCCACAGGTGGGATGGTGACCCATTCTGGACCAAGCTCATGGCACAATGATGGTCTCATCCCTGAAGTCAGCCTATAGGAGAGATGTTGACTGTCATACCTGGGTTTAGGGCAATATGTGAGATCATGAGTCCATATAAGCATGAAGAACTCAGAGTTTTGAAACCCTCATGTGTGTTGTAGAAAATTCTCAGATGTAGTAGAGAGTGTCACACAATGGGCAGCACACACGTGAGACTGTGACACTTATATTCACAACTAACAATGATGTCACTCTTAAAGACGAAGCTATTGTGTCATATCTCTTGATCTAGTACCCCAGTGTTCAGTCTTTTTTGTTTAAATTCCTTTCTATAAGAGCATTATGGGTCAAAATCATGATAATATGTGTCTTCTGCCTGGGCCCTGGAAACAGGGGCTATTTTCACATATCTTCATTGTAACACACGATTGAGTGCAAAACTTAGGTGACATGCTTCTCTTCTTTGTCCTGAACTCTGCCGAGAAAGAATTATTAAATATTGCTAAGTGCAGCAACCAGGTGATGTAATTCTCTTTTTTTTTTTTTTCCTTTAACCCATCTACGTTGGGCATGGTGATCTATTACTTTAGGCTGTCCCTGCCTACTGGGGACATTGGGATACATCTCTGAGCCCATGGCATACATGAAATGGCTCTTTTCTTCTGCCTGGTCTTTGCACTGGGGGAATTGTGACATATATCTGAGCCTAGCACTCAGGTTATTTGACTCTCATTTTTTTCTCAAACCGTGCCCACAAACACAAATTTTGACTTATTGCAGAGCCCAGCACTGAGATAATGATACTCTTTTGCCTGGTTCCAGCATATAGAGAGAATTATGGCATATTGCTGGGCTCAGCACCTGGATAATGTGACTGTCATGCCTGTGCCAGAGCCACAGAAGGTATTTTGACATATTCTATGCCCATTATGTAGGTGTTTTGACTCTCATCCCTTGGCTGTTTTGTTTGTTTGTTTGTTTGCTTGTTTTGTTTGTTTGTTTTTCACATGTTGGATGGTTCATGTTGCTGAATCTAACACCCATTTAATGTGACTCTAATTCCTATAATCTGCCTAGAGTGGGTATTCTGACATGATGCTTAACACAACTCCTAAGTGATGTTACCCTTCTACCTATTTTTTTGCCCACAGATGGAAATATGACATATACCTTAATTAGTTCACAGGCATAATTGTCAAACCTGTACTGAAATTCAGCAAATAGGAGATATGTTGCCTTTCATCACTAGGCTTAGTGGAATAGATAATGTCCTGAGTTGCATATTTGTACCATGCTTACAAAACTTTACAATACTAATTCATAATATATAAACTCCTTGGGTTGTACAGAGGCTTTCATGACAGGCAGCAGCAAAAAGTTTTGATTGGGACTCTCAATTACACTCCCAGATGAAAGCAAATATTCTTCCCATCCCACATGACCTAAGCACATTATTCAAGTCCTGAGTCTAAAAAGTGAATAAAATATAAACCTGTAATTGTGACATTCATATGTGGATCTGGCCACAGATGAGATTGTGACTCACTTCTGAATTCAGCTCACAGGGGTAATAATGAGTACTATTCCCAAAAAGAGCCTACAGAAGAGATGTTGACTATTATGCCTGTGTTTAGGGCAATAGCCAAGATTGTGAATGCATACAAGCATGTAGGTCTCAGAGTGGTCTGCAACACTCATGCATGCTGTATAAAGCCTTTAAATGTTGTATAGTGTCATACAATGGCCCAGGAATCATGGGAGATTGTGAGACTCTCATATACAAACCAAGCTCACAGTTAATGGTGTCACCATCAAAGACAAGGAAATTTGTCATATTCCTAGGCCTAATACCCAGGTGTTGAGAATTTTTGACTTAAATTCCTTCCCATGGGTACATTGTGACATATCGTTGGGTTACAGTAATAATAATGTGACTCTTCTGCCTGGACCCTAACAACAGGGGATATTATCACTTATTTCTGGCCCTGTAAGCTAGAAGATTTATCTCTGCTGCCTGTTCTGTGCCCTCAAAGGACATTGTGAAATATTGTTTGACTTAACTCCTAGGTAATGTGACTCTCTTCTCCTGCCTGGGTCCTGATAACTAAGGAAATTGTGACATATTGATTATTGAAAAATCTAGGTGATGTGACTCTCCTTCTTATTCTAGACTTACCCAAAAGAGAGGTTTATTACATATTGCAGAGCCCAGTAAATAGGCTGAGTGGCTCTTCTCTCTTTCTTCTTCCCTTTCTATAGTGGGCTTGGTAACATACTATTTGAAGCTGCACCCAGGTGTTGTGATTCTTCTGACTAGAACCAGCCTCAAAATTAGATTATACTGTATCACTGGCTCAGCTCCCAGATGATGTGCTTCTCTTGCCTTGCCCCTGCTCACAGGTGAACTTGTGACATATTTCTGGTTTAAGCAAACATGCACAATAATAACTCTCATACCTGGACTCAGCCAGCAGTTTTATTTTTACTGCCATAGTCACTCACTCTCACTGTCATGGGTAAAGTCCTGTGTTTTTCACTTGTATAAAGTTCACTAATGATTATAACACTCAGGTGTATCATAAAAAGCATTGATGATAAAAAGAGTGTCATAACAGACACCAGCAGTGAGGTGAGAATGAGACTCCTGTATGCACACCCAGCTGAAACGATTGTCATTCTCACACATGAACATGGCCTGGGAATGAGTTATTAAATCTAACATATATAAAGCAGTCAAAGATTGAAATAATTACTTTCATACATGGATCAGATTCAGAGGTGGTTTGGTAACGTTTGAACCATAATTCAGCACAGCTGTGGTGCTGTGACTTCCCTGTGGGAACAAAATCTTACAGTCAGATTGAGGTTTTTATACATGTATCTTGCCAGTTGTTGAGAGTGACTCCTATACTTCAACCCAACTCATAGAAAGAGTTGACTCACATACACAAAACCACACAACTCGTGTGGAATGTGAAACTTATTTTTGAACTTTCTGAGAGTGTGTTTGAGTCAGGTAACTTTGCCCAGGACATGAATAATTTGACCGTCTTTTCTAGGCCCAGACAACAGATGAAATTGTGCCGTATGAGGAACAAGCACCTAAGCAATATATAGCAACTTCCTTGGCTCTGCCAACAAAGGACACTTTCATATATCACTGGGACCATTACCAAGGTGGTGTGAATTATCATCCTGAAACCTGCCTACAAAGAGAATTGTGTCTTATATGTAGGTCCTTCACATAAGTGAAGTGACTCCCTTCTAGTTCTTTGGCCCTGCACTTACAGTGCACTTTGACATGTAACTGTGCACTTCACCTGGGTGATGTGATTCTCTATTTTGAGTTTTGTCCACAGGAAGCATTGTAGCGTATCACACGGATTAGCATCTAGGTGATTTTTGTTTTGTTTTGTTTTTTGCTTTTGGCTGTGCCCTCACCACAGGGAGATGATGATATGTTGCTGGGCTTAGTAACAACATGAGGTCACTCTCCAGCCTTGCTACTGCATAAAGGGGTCATTGTGACATATACCTAGGCCAATTGCCTAGGTGAAATGAACCTCCTCTTTTGCCAAAGTCCTGCTTACACTGGGAGTTTTGATGTAACTGAAACCAGCATCCAGATTATGTGACTCTTTTGCAAGGGTCCTGCACACTAGGAGGATTGTATTGTTTCTCTGGACCCACAAACCCTATGGTGATGTAACCTTTCATTTGTTCTCTCTGGACACAGGTGTTATTGTGTCATATGTGAGACCACAGCAGAAGCCAAATAACAATTCATATGCCTGAAGCCAGGGTATGTGCAGGATGGTGAGCCTTATTCTGAAATTTTTCCATAAATGTAATTGTGACATTTACCTTTGCACAGCTCCTGAATGATTTAATAATTTTGTCTAGGTATAGCCCACAAATGAGATTTTGACAAACGCCTATGCCAAGCACCTTTGTGATTTGACTCTGTCATCTTAACAATGTCCTCAGGAAGGATTGTAACGTACATCTGGACCAATTGTCTAGGTTACGTGACCCTCCAAACCTGCTTGTACCCTGCTTATTTTAGTAATTGTACCATTTCTAAAAACTGCATCCAAATGGTATGACTTTCTTGCCTGGGCATTATCAACAGGAACATTGTGACATATTTTTGTGTCCATTATTTAGGTGATATGACTCTCCTCCTCTGCCTGGACACTGCCCACAAAGGACATTGTGCCACAGAGCTGGAATTAGCACACAAGCTATGTGTCTACAAAGGGAATATAGAAATATTCCTGTCCCAGCATTTAGGTAATGTGGCTGTTCTGCCTTCTTCATAACAACAGAGGACATTGTGACATATACCTAGGCATGGCTCACAGGAATGATAATGAGTCTCATATTGGAATAAAGCCAATAGAGGCTATTTTGACTCTTATAACTAGGTTTATGAAAGTGTGAGATGTCATGGATTACCTCCTGGTTCGAAGGTCATAAAAGATTACAACACTGACACTTATTTTACAAAGTCTTCTGGTTATAAAGACAGAGTCAGATCAGGGCTCAGCACAGAGATGAAATTGTGAGTCTTTTATACAAACCCAAATGACAGTCAAGACTGTCATAATATTACATGGATGAAGCCAACAGTCAGACATGAAAAGAGGACATGTATAGTGTTGCAAATTTCATGTGTGAAATTTCTGACAGTGTGACTGTCATATAAATCTTTGTGAAGCACCTTTGTAATTTGACTCTTCAGACTTGTTCCAGTCCATATGTGGGAATGTGATATATACCTAGATGAACCTTGAGGCGATGTGACACTCCCGCCTGGGCTCTTCTCTCAGTAAGGATTCTGATATATTACTGGATCTAACACCCAAGTGATCTTACATTCTTGCCTGTACCATGAGCAAAAAATTGTTGTGACATATTTTTGTGTCCACCTCATAGGAGATGTAACTCTCTTCTCTGGAATGGATTCTGTACAAAGGGAGGATAGTGACATAATGTAAGGCCAGGCACACAGGTGAGGGTATTTTTTCCCATAGCCGTGACCAATGGAGGACATTATGACATATCTCTGGGCCTATCACTTAGGTTATGCGGCTTTCCTGTTTTTTCCCTGCCAACCGGGAGAGTGACATATTTCTAGGCCAGGAACACAGGTAAGGGTACTCTTGCCAGGGCTATGCTTCATAATGGACATTGTGATAGGTCTCAGGGCCTATCACCTAGGTGAAGTGACTCCCTCCTTAAGCCCTACACGTATTGTAGGCTTAAGCACGGAACCTGCACCAGGGTGATGTAACTGTATTTGCCTGGGTGCTGTTCTAAAAGAGCCTTGTGACATATCTCATGACCCAGCAACCAAGTGATGTGGCTCTTTTGCCTGATTTCTGCCCACATGTTATATTGTGACATATTCCTAGGGAAGCACCTAGCTGATATGACTCTCCTTGTCTGCCTGAGCAGCTTAGGTCTGCTGAGCCTAGCTTAGTTTATGTGACTCTACTCTTTTTTCTGAATTATGCCCACAAACGAAAATTTTGACCTACTGCACCCAGATGATGTTACTGTTCTGCCAGAGTCCTGTATAAAGAGGGAATTTTTACATACTGGTGGGAGCAGCATCCTGACGATGCTACTGGTTGGCCTGTGCCAGAGCCACAGAGAGTATTTTGACATAGCTTCAGCCCATTCTGTAGGTGTTTGGCTCTCATCCCTTGGCTAAGTTTTTCACATGTGGAACTGTGTTATATTAATCAGTCCAGCACCCAGTTAATGTGACTCTCCTTCCTAGGTTTTACTGAGTGAGGGCATTGTGACATGTTGCTTGCCACATCACCTAAGCTATTTTATTCTTTGTTCTAAGTTTTTGCTCACAAATGGGATTATGCCATATACCTTGCTTCAGTTCACATGCATGATGGTCAAACTTATATTGAGATTCAGCTAATAGAAGGTATTTTGCCCCTTGTCACTAGGCTAATGGAATAGGTAAAATCCTGGATTGCATTTTTGTAGAAGGCTCACAGAAATTTACAACGCTAATTCTTATTCTACAAACTGCTTGGGTGGTACAGAGAGTTTCATAACAAGGCCCCACAAAAAATTATAACTGTCTTCCTCAATGACACACCCAGTTAAGAGTAAAAGTTACAGGAATCCCACATTTACAAAGCTCATTGTTGAAGTACTGAGTTTTACTAGGGAAAACAGAACAAAGATGGAATTTTGACACTTATATGTGGATCTGGCCACAGGTGTGATAGTGACTGATTTTTGAACATTATCATGTATCCTGAGGTTACAGGCATAGGGTGGCTCACTCCTGTAATCCCAGCACTTTGGGAGGCCAAAGTGGGCAGATCATGAGGTCAAAATAATGAGATGATCCTGGCTAATATGGTGAAAACCTCGCTCTACTAAAAATACAAAAAGTTAGTCGAGCATGTTGGCAGGCACCTGTAATTCCAGCTACTTGGGAGGCTGAGGCAGGGGAGTCACTTGAACCTGGAAAGTGGAGGTTGTAGTGAGTGGAGATTGCGCCACTGTGCCACTGTTCTCCCGCCTGAGCGACAGAGTGAGACTCCCTCTTAAAAAAAACAAAACAAAAAGTCTCACTCTGGAACTCAGCCTAAATGAGAGAAATTGACTATCATATCTCAGTTTAAGGCAATATATAACATTGTGAGTACATATGAGCCTGTGAGTCACAGTGTAGTTTGCAACTCTCATCCATGATGTATAAAGCCCTCAGATGCTGTAGAGGGTTTCATACAATGGCCCAGCATGCATGTGACATTGTGACTCATATACATACTAAGTTCACAGTTAGAATTGTCAGCCTCTAAAATGAAGAGATTGTGTCATATCACTGGGCCAACTATCAAGGTGTTAAAACTTTTGCTTAAATTGTTACCCATGTGTGCATTTTTACATATTATTGGGTCAGAATTATAAGAATGCGACTCTTCTTCCTGGGTCCTGCCAACGAGGGATATTATAACACATCTCTGAGCCTATTAGCTAGGTGATTTTTCTATTTTGTCTGTGTTTTGCCCCCCAAGGAACATTGTGACATCTCTGGAAGTAGCATCTAGAAAATGTGACTCTCCTCTCCAGCCAGATACTGCCAACTAAGGGAATTGTGACATACCACTGAGGGCAAAACCTAGGTAATGCAACTCACTTCTTTATTCTGGAGTTGGCCAAAAGAGGGGATTATTTCATATTGCTAAGCCCAACACCTAGGGGATGTGATTCTCCTGTTTTTCTTCAACCTTTTCTACCATGGACATGGTGCCACATTACTTGAGTCTGTCCCCAGATGATGTTACCCTTCTGACTTGGCCATGCATCCAAAGAAGATTATAAAGTATCCTGAGCACCGAATCCAGGTGACAAGACTCTCCTGCCTTGTTTCTGCCCTCAGGTGAAATTGAGTAGGCTAGAGCACTGTCACCTTTAGTGGTTAGCTCATGCAGTCTTCAGAGGAATTTCAAAATCATAGTTTGTTGGGGCTCAAAAATGGGCTGGTGCAAATGAGAAGCTGCTGTTGAAATAATTGGAGTCAGGAAGGGAATGAGATGTGCTTGGAAAAGTGCACATGCTGCTTAGGTGCAACAGAACTGTCTGGCCAATTCTCTGGTTTGGGCCTTCTGCCATGGAATTAACAGTCATTACCTTTATACTGCATTTGTTCGGTATGAAGACTGTGATGTTGAACACAATATGAGAACTTGTTAAAGACTTTCCACATTTTTAACAATTGTAAATCTACTCTCTAGTATGAATTCTCTTTTCTCTAATGAGGTGTGAGAAAAACTCAATGCTGTGCCACATTTTTCACATTTGTAGGGTTTTTCTCCAGTGTGAATTATCTGATGATTAGTAATGTCTGAGAAGCACTTAAAGGTTTTGCCACATTCTTCACATTCATAAGGCCTCCTTTCCATATTAATTCTCTTGTGGTTAATAAGAGTGAAGAAGCAGGTAAAGGCAGTTCCACATTCTTCACAGATGTATGGTTATGTTCTTCACAGATGTACACTTGTGTTTACTAAGAGCTGAGAACCACATAAAAGCTTTTTTTATATTCAATACATTTGTAAGGTTTCTCTCCACTATGAATTATCATGTTTAGTAAGGTCTGAGAAGCAACTATAGTCTTCATCACATTCTTCACGTTTGTAGAGTTTCTCCCCGGTGTGAATTATCTTATATTTAGCAAGTTCTGAGAACAACCTATAGGCTACATTCCTCACATTTGTAAGATTTCCCTCCAGTATAATTTCTCTTTTGATTAGTAAGGTCAGAGAAGCACTTAAAGGCTTTGCCACATTCTTCGCATATGTAGGGTTTGTCTCCAGTGTGATTTCTCTTTGTTTAATAAAGGTTGAGGAGCAGGTAAATGTTTTGCCACATTCATTGCATTTGTTAGATATCCCAGCATGAGCTCTCTTATATTCAGTAACATTTGAGATATTTTCAGGCTTTGCCAAATTGTTTATGTCTGTAGCATCTCTCTGCAGTATGAATTCACTTCTGTATAGTAATATCTGAGAACAACCTACAGTCTTTGCCACATTCTTCACATTTGTAGCATTTCTCTATGCTGAAAATTTTCTTATGTTCAGTAAAGACTGAGCACAACTCAAAAGCTTTGCCACATTTATTTCATTGACAGGTTTTGCTATAGGTAGTTGACAAACATTGATGAAGGCCATTATAACTGCTTTTCTGCCCCTTGCAATCATCCACACTTTGGTAGTCTTTTTTTTTTAATGTAAACTATTAAGGTCACAGCTTCTATATTTTCTCAGATTCACTTTTTGAAATGAATCTTGTATGTCATTCTCCAGCAATATTTCTGCAGGAAAATGAAAAGAGTCAGCTGAAAGAAAAAAAAAAGAACAACATAACTCTCCCATCATGAGACACAGATTAATACATTTTACAAATGTATAATTATACAAAACACGTTAACTAGGTGACAATAAAACACCACAGGTTCTAATTCCTTTATAGACATATAAACTTAACAGAAATATACTGACCAAAATGTCATTGTGAAAAGTCTAAGAACCAGTTAAACCTTTGCTATTCTTCATCCTATTATGAGTATAAATATAAACTCCTAACTTCTGCCTTACCCATCCAAAAATAAGTAAAATTGTGGCATCTTTGTCAATGCTCCTGGCTCTTTGTGACCTTACTAAAGACTAATTTCTATATTTCATGACAGTATTGAAAAGAAAGGTGGTGCTCTTTGATACTTTTGGACAGCTAAAACCAAATGTAAATGACTGTCACAAGAGAAGGAAGATGTCAGTATCATTGATGGACAATGGAAATAACATCTGACTACAAGACCTTAATAAGAAACATGAAGAATGGCCAGGAGCAGTGGTTCATGCCTGTAATCCCAGCACTTTGGGAGACTGAGGTGAGAGAATCACATGAGGTCAGAAATTCAAAATCAGCCAGGTCAACATGGTGAAACTGGTCTCTAACAAAAATACAAAAATTGGCCAGGTGTGGTGGCAGTCTGCCTGTAATCCCAGCTATTTAGCAGGCTGAGGAAGAAGAATTGCTTGAAGCTGGAAAGTGGAGTTTGCAGTAAGCCAGGATTGCACCATAGCACTCTAGGTTGGGCAACAAGAGTGAAAAAGCAACTCAAAAATGAATACATACATACATACATACATACATACATACATACATACATACATAAAAATAAGAAAAAAAATGAGGAAAATTTTTTAACTAAAAAACACACAGGCCCAGGGGAACAGGCTTGAGAGACTCCAAGAATCTCTAGGATAAAACTTGGTAACTTATTTTTCAAGACAAAAGACACTTAATAAAGATTTGACATGTGGTTTTTTATTATATAAATTGCAACCTAAGATTACAACATATAACAGCCTGGGTGCAGTGGCTCATGCCTGTAATGCCAGCACTTTGGGAGGCTGAGATGGGAGGATCACGAGATCAGGAGATCGAGACCATCCTGGCTAACACAGGGAAACCCCGTCTCTACTAAAAAAAAAAAAAAAAAAAAAAAAAAAAATTAGCTGGCATAGTGGTGGGTGCCTGTGCTCCCAGCTACTCAGGAGGCTGAGGCAGGAGAATGGCATGAATCCGGGAGGTGGGGCTTGCAGTGAGCCGAGATCACACCACTGCACTCCAGCCCGGGCGACAGAGCAAGACTCTATCTTAAAAAAAAAAAAAAAAAAAAAAAAAAAAATTACAGAATATACTGAACATCAGGGTAATGTGACTCAAGGAAAAATAAAAATAAATATTCAGGAATCAATTATTCAAAATTCAGATGGGGAAATTACTTGAGACAATCAGATTTAAATTATAGATCTATGTTTTAAAAGAAAAAAATAAATTATCCTAAACAATCAAAATTACCATCTCAATGATACTCAGAGAGTAAAATGGAAATAAACAAAACAAAATAAAAGAACAAAAATATTTCAGGCAAAAAGAGAAGAGATTGACATAGTTAAAACACATTTAAAAAAAAGTCTAAGCAAAACACTGTATCCAGCTATTATATCCTTCAAAATAATAATAAAAAAATCTAATTACATTATGATCTATGTCAAGATTTAATCACAACATGGCTTCAAGAGACTCACTTCAGAGCTAATAAAAAAAAAAGAAACTGAAAATGCTAGGATGAAAAAAAAATTCCATGCAAGCATTAACAAAATGAAATGAGAAAAGGCTACAATTTATTAAGTTGACAACTGTCATATTTAATAAAATTTACTTTTAGTCAAATTTTACAAGAGACACAGCAGGACATTCAATTATAATAAAAAGGTTCATTCACTGAGAGCCTATACATATATTACTGTTTTCCCAAACACATGAAGCAAACATTGACAGAATTGATGCCAAAATAGTAATATAATAATGGATGCATACATCAATATCTCACTTTCAGTAAAAAATAAACAAGGCAGAATATTAATAAGGAAACAATAATTGAAGGCACTGTAAAATAACTGCACTTAATAAATGTATACAGACAACAGAATACACATCCTTTTCAATAGCTCATAAGACATTTTCCTACACGGACCATCTGTGACACCACAAAAGAAGCCTTAACAATTTTTTAATTGAAATTTTACAGTTATTTACAGACCAAATGGAATGAAACTAGAAATCAGTAAAAGAAGAAAAGCTGAACAATTTAAAGAATAAAATATTAAAATACAGTTTTTTTTTTTCTTTTTTTAATTTCTTTTTTGATGGAGTATCACTCTGT